>NW_026891904.1:0-7443 GCF_015708825.2 Lethenteron reissneri
AGGCGTGTGGAAGTTTCGTGACGTTCGGACGATATTTGGCGACACTATAATGAGCGTTTTGCCAGCTCCAGGGAATTCGGAGCGAGAGAAACGAGGCCCCGTAACGCACATGAGAGCAATCCCGGCCAATTTCTACCGTTGATGGGGTTATGTGTGTAAAAATTTTGACTTTTTTTGGTGCACGAGCAAATCTGCTGGAAAGGCGTGTGGAAGTTTCGTGACGTTCGGACCATATTTGGCGACAATAAAATGAGCGTTTTGCCAGCTCAGGGAATTCGGAGCGAAAGAAACGATGCTCCGTAACGCACATGAGAGCAATCCCGGCCAATTTCTACCGTTTGATGGGGTCTGTGTGTAAAAATTTTGACTTTTTTTGGTGCACGAGAAAATCTGCTGGAAAAGCGTGTGGAAGGTTCGTGACGTTCGTACGATATTTGGCGACACAAAAAATTGCGATTTCCCAGCTTCAGGGAATTCGGAGCGAGAGAAACGATGCTCCGTAACGCACATGAGAGCAATCCGGCCAATTTCTACCGTTTGATGGGGTCTATGTGTGCTGGAAAAGCGTGTGGAAGTTTCGTGACGTTCGGACGATATTTGGCGACACTATAATGAGCGTTTTGCCAGCTCCAGGGAATTCGGAGAGAGAGAAACGAGCCCGTAACGCACATGAGAGCAATCCCGGCCAATTTCACCGTTTGATGGGGTCATGTGTAAAATTTTGACTTTTTTTGGTACACGAGCAATCTGCTGGAAAGGAGCTTGTGGAAGTTTCGTGACGTTCGGACCATATTTGGCGAACTATAATGAGCGTTTTGCCAGCTCCAGGGAATTCGGAGCGAAAGAAACGATGCTCCGTAACGCACATGAGAGCAATCCCGGCCAATTTCTACCGTTTGATGGGGTCTGTGTGTAAAAATTTTGACTTTTTTGGTGCACGAGAAAATCTGCTGGAAAAGCGTGTGGAAGGTTCGTGACGTTCGTACGATATTTGGCGACACAAAAATTGCGATTTCCCAGCTTCAGGGAATTCGGAGCGAGAGAAACGATGCTCCGTAACGCACATGAGAGCAATCCCGGCCAATTTCTACCGTTTGATGGGGTCTATGTGTGCTGGAAAAGCGTGTGGAAGTTTCGTGACGTTCGGACGATATTTGGCGACACTATAATGAGCGTTTTGCCAGCTCCAGGGAATTCGGAGCGAGAGAAACGAGGCCCCGTAACGCACATGAGAGCAATCCCGGCCAATTTCTACCGTTTGGGGTCTATGTGTGCTGGAAAAGCGTGTGGAAGTTTCGTGACGTTCGGACGATATTTGGCGACACTATAATGAGCGTTTTGCCAGCTCCAGGGAATTCGGAGCGAGAGAAACGAGGCCCCGTAACGCACATGAGAGCAATCCCGGCCAATTTCTACCGTTTTATGGGGTCTATGTGTGCTGGAAAAGCGTGTGGAAGTTTCGTGACGTTCGGACGATATTTGGCGACACTATAATGAGCGTTTTGCCAGCTCCAGGGAATTCGGAGCGAGAGAAACGAGGCCCCGTAACGCACATGAGAGCAATCCCGGCCAATTTCTACCGTTTGATGGGGTCTATGTGTAAAAATTTTGACGTTTTTTGGTGCACGAGCAAATCTGCTGGAAAGCGTGTGGAAGGTTCGTGACGTTCGTACGATATTTGGCGACACAAAAAATTGCGATTTCCCAGCTTCAGGGAATTCGGAGCGAGAGAAACGAGGCCCCGTAACTCACATGAGAGCAATCCCGGCCAATTTCTACCGTTTGATGGGGTCTGTGTGTAAAAATTTTGACTTTTTTTGGTGCACGAGAAAATCTGCTGGAAAGGCGTGTGGAAGTTTCGTGACGTTCGGACGATATTTGGCGACACTATAATGAGCGATTTCCCAGCTTCAGGGAATTCGGAGCGAGAGAAACGAGGCCCCGTAACTCACATGAGAGCAATCCCGGCCAATTTCTACCGTTTGATGGGGTCTATGTGTAAAAATTTTGAAGTTTTTTGGTGCACGAGCAAATCTGCTGGAAAAGCGTGTGGAAGTTCGTGACGTTCTACGATATTTGGCGACACTAAATGAGCGATTTCCCAGCTCCAGGGAATTCGGAGCGAGAGAAACGAGGCCCCGTAACGCACATGAGAGCAATCCCGGCCAATTTCTACCGTTTGATGGGGTCTATGTGTGCTGGAAAAGCGTGTGGAAGTTTCGTGACGTTCGGACGATATTTGGCGACACTATAATGAGCGATTTCCCAGCTTCAGGGAATTCGGAGCGAGAGAAACGAGGCCCGTAACTCACATGAGAGCAATCCCGGCCAATTTCTACCGTTTGATGGGGTCTATGTGTGCTGGAAAAGCGTGTGGAAGTTTCGTGACGTTCGGACGATATTTGGCGACACTATAATGAGCGTTTTGCCAGCTCCAGGGAATTCGGAGCGAGAGAAACGAGGCCCCGTAACGCACATGAGAGCAATCCCGGCCAATTTCTACCGTTTGATGGGGTCTATGTGTGCTGGAAAAGCGTGTGGAAGTTTCGTGACGTTCGGACGATATTTGGCGACACTATAATGAGCGTTTTGCCAGCTCCAGGGAATTCGGAGCGAGAGAAACGAGGCCCCGTAACGCACATGAGAGCAATCCCGGCCAATTTCTACCGTTTATGGGGTCTATGTGTGCTGGAAAAGCGTGTGGAAGTTTCGTGACGTTCGGACGATATTTGGCGACACTATAATGAGCGTTTTGCCAGCTCCAGGGAATTCGGAGCGAGAGAAACGAGGCCCCGTAACGCACATGAGAGCAATCCCGGCCAATTTCTACCGTTTGATGGGGTCTATGTGTAAAAATTTTGACGTTTTTTGGTGCACGAGCAAATCTGCTGGAAAAGCGTGTGGAAGTTCGTGACGTTCGTACGATATTTGGCGACACAAAAAATTGCGATTTCCCAGCTTCAGGGAATTCGGAGCGAGAGAAACGAGGCCCCGTAACTCACATGAGAGCAATCCCGGCCAATTTCTACCGTTTGATGGGGTCTGTGTGTAAAAATTTTGACTTTTTTTGGTGCACGAGAAAATCTGCTGGAAAGGCGTGTGGAAGTTTCGTGACGTTCGGACGATATTTGGCGACACTATAATGAGCGATTTCCCAGCTTCAGGGAATTCGGAGCGAGAGAAACGAGGCCCCGTAACTCACATGAGAGCAATCCCGGCCAATTTCTACCGTTTGATGGGGTCTGTGTGTAAAAATTTTGACTTTTTTTGGTGCACGAGCAAATCTGCTGGAAAGGCGTGTGGAAGTTTCGTGACGTTCGGACGATATTTGGCGACACTATAATGAGCGTTTTGCCAGCTCCAGGGAATTCGGAGCGAGAGAAACGAGGCCCCGTAACGCACATGAGAGCAATCCCGGCCAATTTCTACCGTTTGATGGGGTCTATGTGTAAAAATTTTGACTTTTTTTGGTGCACGAGCAAATCTGCTGGAAAGGCGTGTGGAAGTTTCGTGACGTTCGGACCATATTTGGCGACAATAAAATGAGCGTTTTGCCAGCTCCAGGGAATTCGGAGCGAAAGAAACGATGCTCCGTAACGCACATGAGAGCAATCCCGGCCAATTTCTACCGTTTGATGGGGTCTGTGTGTAAAAATTTTGACTTTTTTTGGTGCACGAGAAAATCTGCTGGAAAAGCGTGTGGAAGGTTCGTGACGTTCGTACGATATTTGGCGACACAAAAAATTGCGATTTCCCAGCTTCAGGGAATTCGGAGCGAGAGAAACGATGCTCCGTAACGCACATGAGAGCAATCCCGGCCAATTTCTACCGTTTGATGGGGTCTATGTGTGCTGGAAAAGCGTGTGGAAGTTTCGTGACGTTCGGACGATATTTGGCGACACTATAATGAGCGTTTTGCCAGCTCCAGGGAATTCGGAGCGAGAGAAACGAGGCCCCGTAACGCACATGAGAGCAATCCCGGCCAATTTCTACCGTTTGATGGGGTCTATGTGTAAAAATTTTGACTTTTTTTGGTACACGAGCAAATCTGCTGGAAAGGCGTGTGGAAGTTTCGTGACGTTCGGACCATATTTGGCGACACTATAATGAGCGTTTTGCCAGCTCCAGGGAATTCGGAGCGAGAGAAACGAGGCCCCGTAACGCACATGAGAGCAATCCCGGCCAATTTCTACCGTTTGATGGGGTCTATGTGTGCTGGAAAAGCGTGTGGAAGTTTCGTGACGTTCCGACGATATTTGGCGACACTATAATGAGCGATTTCCCAGCTTCAGGGAATTCGGAGCGAGAGAAACGAGGCCCCGTAACTCACATGAGAGCAATCCCGGCCAATTTCTACCGTTTGATGGGGTCTATGTGTAAAAATTTTGAAGTTTTTTGGTGCACGAGCAAATCTGCTGGAAAAGCGTGTGGAAGGTTCGTGACGTTCCTACGATATTTGGCGACACTAAAATGAGCGATTTCCCAGCTCCAGGGAATTCGGAGCGAGAGAAACGAGGCCCCGTAACGCACATGAGAGCAATCCCGGCCAATTTCTACCGTTTGATGGGGTCTATGTGTGCTGGAAAAGCGTGTGGAAGTTTCGTGACGTTCGGACGATATTTGGCGACACTATAATGAGCGATTTCCCAGCTTCAGGGAATTCGGAGCGAGAGAAACGAGGCCCCGTAACTCACATGAGAGCAATCCCGGCCAATTTCTACCGTTTGATGGGGTCTATGTGTAAAAATTTTGAAGTTTTTTGGTGCACGAGCAAATCTGCTGGAAAAGCGTGTGGAAGGTTCGTGACGTTCCTACGATATTTGGCGACACTAAAATGAGCGATTTCCCAGCTCCAGGGAATTCGGAGCGAGAGAAACGAGGCCCCGTAACGCACATGAGAGCAATCCCGGCCAATTTCTACCGTTTGATGGGGTCTATGTGTGCTGGAAAAGCGTGTGGAAGTTTCGTGACGTTCGGACGATATTTGGCGACACTATAATGAGCGTTTTGCCAGCTCCAGGGAATTCGGAGCGAGAGAAACGAGGCCCCGTAACGCACATGAGAGCAATCCCGGCCAATTTCTACCGTTTGATGGGGTCTATGTGTGCTGGAAAAGCGTGTGGAAGTTTCGTGACGTTCGGACGATATTTGGCGACACTATAATGAGCGTTTTGCCAGCTCCAGGGAATTCGGAGCGAGAGAGAAACGAGGCCCCGTAACGCACATGAGAGCAATCCCGGCCAATTTCTACCGTTTTATGGGGTCTATGTGTGCTGGAAAAGCGTGTGGAAGTTTCGTGACGTTCGGACGATATTTGGCGACACTATAATGAGCGTTTTGCCAGCTCCAGGGAATTCGGAGCGAGAGAAACGAGGCCCCGTAACGCACATGAGAGCAATCCCGGCCAATTTCTACCGTTTGATGGGGTCTATGTGTAAAAATTTTGACGTTTTTGGTGCACGAGCAAATCTGCTGGAAAAGCGTGTGGAAGGTTCGTGACGTTCGTACGATATTTGGCGACACAAAAAATTGCGATTTCCCAGCTTCAGGGAATTCGGAGCGAGAGAAACGAGGCCCCGTAACTCACATGAGAGCAATCCCGGCCAATTTCTACCGTTTGATGGGGTCTGTGTAAAAATTTTGACTTTTTTTGGTGCACGAGAAAATCTGCTGGAAAGGCGTGTGGAAGTTTCGTGACGTTCGGACGATATTTGGCGACACTATAATGAGCGATTTCCCAGCTTCAGGGAATTCGGAGCGAGAGAAACGAGGCCCCGTAACTCACATGAGAGCAATCCCGGCCAATTTCTACCGTTTGATGGGGTCTGTGTGTAAAAATTTTGACTTTTTTTGGTGCACGAGCAAATCTGCTGGAAAGGCGTGTGGAAGTTTCGTGACGTTCGGACGATATTTGGCGACACTATAATGAGCGTTTTGCCAGCTCCAGGGAATTCGGAGCGAGAGAAACGAGGCCCCGTAACGCACATGAGAGCAATCCCGGCCAATTTCTACCGTTTGATGGGGTCTATGTGTAAAAATTTTGACTTTTTTTGGTGCACGAGCAAATCTGCTGGAAAGGCGTGTGGAAGTTTCGTGACGTTCGGACCATATTTGGCGACAATAAAATGAGCGTTTTGCCAGCTCCAGGGAATTCGGAGCGAAAGAAACGATGCTCCGTAACGCACATGAGAGCAATCCCGGCCAATTTCTACCGTTTGATGGGGTCTGTGTGTAAAAATTTTGACTTTTTTTGGTGCACGAGAAAATCTGCTGGAAAAGCGTGTGGAAGGTTCGTGACGTTCGTACGATATTTGGCGACACAAAAAATTGCGATTTCCCAGCTTCAGGGAATTCGGAGCGAGAGAAACGATGCTCCGTAACGCACATGAGAGCAATCCCGGCCAATTTCTACCGTTTGATGGGGTCTATGTGTGCTGGAAAAGCGTGTGGAAGTTTCGTGACGTTCGGACGATATTTGGCGACACTATAATGAGCGTTTTGCCAGCTCCAGGGAATTCGGAGCGAGAGAAACGAGGCCCCGTAACGCACATGAGAGCAATCCCGGCCAATTTCTACCGTTTGATGGGGTCTATGTGTAAAAATTTTGACTTTTTTTGGTACACGAGCAAATCTGCTGGAAAGGCGTGTGGAAGTTTCGTGACGTTCGGACCATATTTGGCGACACTAAAATGAGCGTTTTGCCAGCTCCAGGGAATTCGGAGCGAAAGAAACGATGCTCCGTAACGCACATGAGAGCAATCCCGGCCAATTTCTACCGTTTGATGGGGTCTGTGTGTAAAAATTTTGACTTTTTTTGGTGCACGAGCAAATCTGCTGGAAAGGCGTGTGGAAGTTTCGTGACGTTCGGACGATATTTGGCGACACAAAAAATTGCGATTTCCCAGCTTCAGGGAATTTGGAGCGAGAGAAACGAGGCCCCGTAACTCACATGAGAGCAATCCCGGCCAATTTCTACCGTTTGATGGGGTCTATGTGTAAAAATTTTGACTTTTTTTGGTGCACGAGCAAATCTGCTGGAAAGGCGTGTGGAAGTTTCGTGACGTTCGGACCATATTTGGCGACACTAAAATGAGCGTTTTGCCAGCTCCAGGGAATTCGGAGCGAAAGAAACGATGCTCCGTAACGCACATGAGAGCAATCCCGGCCAATTTCTACCGTTTGATGGGGTCTGTGTAAAAATTTTGACTTTTTTTGGTGCACGAGCAAATCTGCTGGAAAGGCGTGTGGAAGTTTCGTGACGTTCGGACGATATTTGGCGACACAAAAATTGCGATTTCCCAGCTTCAGGGAATTTGGAGCGAGAGAAACGAGGCCCGTAACTCACATGAGAGCAATCCCGGCCAATTTCTACCGTTTGATGGGGTCTATGTGTGCTGGAAAAGCGTGTGGAAGTTTCGTGACGTTCGGACGATATTTGGCGAC
>NW_026891905.1:0-7441 GCF_015708825.2 Lethenteron reissneri
ATCTGCTGGAAAGGTGGAAGTTCGTGACGTTCGGACGATATTTGGCGACACTAAAATGAGCGTTTGCCAGCTCCAGGGAATTCGGAGCGAGAGAAACGAGGCCCCGTAACGCACATGAGAGCAATCCCGGCCAATTTCTACCGTTTGATGGGGTCTATGTGTAAAAATTTTGACTTTTTTGGTGCACGAGCAAATCTGCTGGAAAGCGTGTGGAAGTTTCGTGACGTTCGGACGATATTTGGCGACACTAAAATGAGCGTTTTGCCAGCTCCAGGGAATTCGGAGCGAGAGAAACGAGGCCCCGTAACGCACATGAGAGCAATCCCGGCCAATTTCTACCGTTTGATGGGGTCTATGTGTAAAAATTTTGACTTTTTTTGGTGCACGAGCAAATCTGCTGGAAAGCGTGTGGAAGTTTCGTGACGTTCGGACGATATTTGGCGACACTAAATGAGCGTTTTGCCAGCTCCAGGGAATTCGGAGCGAGAGAAACGAGGCCCCGTAACGCACATGAGAGCAATCCCGGCCAATTTCTACCGTTTGATGGGGTCTATGTGTAAAAATTTTGACTTTTTTTGGTGCACGAGCAAATCTGCTGGAAAGCGTGTGGAAGTTTCGTGACGTTCGGACGATATTTGGCGACACTAAAATGAGCGTTTTGCCAGCTCCAGGGAATTCGGAGCGAGAGAAACGAGGCCCCGTAACGCACATGAGAGCAATCCCGGCCAATTTCTACCGTTTGATGGGGTCTATGTGTAAAAATTTTGACTTTTTTGGTGCACGAGCAAATCTGCTGGAAAGCTGTGGAGTTTCGTGACGTTCGACGATATTTGGCGACAAAAATGAGCGATTTCCCATCCAGGGAATTCGGAGCGAGAGAAACGAGGCCCCGTAACGCACATGAGAGCAATCCCGGCCAATTTCTACCGTTTGATGGGGTCTATGTGTAAAAATTTTGACTTTTTTTGGTGCACGAGCAAATCTGCTGGGAAAGCGTGTGGAAGTTTCGTGACGTTCGGACGATATTTGGCGACACTAAAATGAGCGTTTTGCCAGCTCCAGGGAATTCGGAGCGAGAGAAACGAGGCCCCGTAACGCACATGAGAGCAATCCCGGCCAATTTCTACCGTTTGATGGGGTCTATGTGTAAAAATTTGACTTTTTTTGGTGCACGAGCAAATCTGCTGGAAAGCGTGTGGAAGTTTCGTGACGTTCGTACGATATTTGGCGACACTAAAATGAGCGTTTGCCAGCTCCAGGGAATTCGGAGCGAGAGAAACGAGGCCCCGTAACGCACATGAGAGCAATCCCGGCCAATTTCTACCGTTTGATGGGGTCTATGTGTAAAAATTTTGACTTTTTTTGGTGCACGAGCAAATCTGGAAAGCTGTGGAAGTTTCGTGACGTTCGACGATATTTGGCGACACTAAAATGCGTTTTGCCAGCTCCAGGGAATTCGGAGCGAGAGAAACGAGGCCCCGTAACGCACATGAGAGCAATCCCGGCCAATTTCTACCGTTTGATGGGGTCTATGTGTAAAAATTTTGACTTTTTTGGTGCACGAGCAAATCTGCTGGAAAGCGTGTGGAAGTTCGTGACGTTCGGACGATATTTGGCGACACTAAAATGAGCGTTTTGCCAGCTCCAGGGAATTCGGAGCGAGAGAAACGAGGCCCCGTAACGCACATGAGAGCAATCCCGGCCAATTTCTACCGTTTGATGGGGTCTATGTGTAAAAATTTTGACTTTTTTTGGTGCACGAGCAAATCTGCTGGAAAGCTGTGGAAGTTCGTGACGTTCGGACGATATTTGGCGACACTAAAATGAGCGTTTTGCCAGCTCCAGGGAATTCGGAGCGAGAGAAACGAGGCCCCGTAACGCACATGAGAGCAATCCCGGCCAATTTCTACCGTTTGATGGGGTCTATGTGTAAAAATTTTGACTTTTTTTGGTGCACGAGCAAATCTGCTGGAAAGCTGTGGAAGTTCGTGACGTTCGGACGATATTTGGCGACACTAAAATGAGCGTTTTGCCAGCTCCAGGGAATTCGGAGCGAGAGAAACGAGGCCCCGTAACGCACATGAGAGCAATCCCGGCCAATTTCTACCGTTTGATGGGGTCTATGTGTAAAAATTTTGACTTTTTTTGGTGCACGAGCAAATCTGCTGGGAAAGCGTGTGGAAGTTTCGTGACGTTCGGACGATATTTGGCGACACTAAATGAGCGTTTTGCCAGCTCCAGGGAATTCGGAGCGAGAGAAACGAGGCCCCGTAACGCACATGAGAGCAATCCCGGCCAATTTCTACCGTTTGATGGGGTCTATGTGTAAAAATTTTGACTTTTTTGGTGCACGAGCAAATCTGCTGGGAAAGCGTGTGGAAGTTTCGTGACGTTCGCGACGATATTTGGCGACACTAAATGAGCGTTTGCCAGCTCCAGGGAATTCGGAGCGAGAGAAACGAGGCCCCGTAACGCACATGAGAGCAATCCCGGCCAATTTCTACCGTTTGATGGGGTCTATGTGTAAAATTTTGACTTTTTTGGTGCACGAGCAAATCTGCTGGGAAAGCGTGTGGAAGTTTCGTGACGTTCGGACGATATTTGGCGACACTAAATGAGCGTTTGCCAGCTCCAGGGAATTCGGAGCGAGAGAAACGAGGCCCCGTAACGCACATGAGAGCAATCCCGGCCAATTTCTACCGTTTGATGGGGTCTATGTGTAAAAATTTTGACTTTTTTTGGTGCACGAGCAAATCTGCTGGAAAGCGTGTGGAAGTTTCGTGACGTTCGGACGATATTTGGCGACACTAAAATGAGCGTTTTGCCAGCTCCAGGGAATTCGGAGCGAGAGAAACGAGGCCCCGTAACGCACATGAGAGCAATCCCGGCCAATTTCTACCGTTTGATGGGGTCTATGTGTAAAAATTTTGACTTTTTTTGGTGCACGAGCAAATCTGCTGGAAAGCGTGTGGAAGTTTCGTGACGTTCGACGATATTTGGCGACACTAAAATGAGCGTTTTGCCAGCTCCAGGGAATTCGGAGCGAGAGAAACGAGGCCCCGTAACGCACATGAGAGCAATCCCGGCCAATTTCTACCGTTTGATGGGGTCTATGTGTAAAAATTTTGACTTTTTTTGGTGCACGAGCAAATCTGCTGGGAAAGCGTGTGGAAGTTTCGTGACGTTCGGACGATATTTGGCGACACTAAATGAGCGTTTTGCCAGCTCCAGGGAATTCGGAGCGAGAGAAACGAGGCCCCGTAACGCACATGAGAGCAATCCCGGCCAATTTCTACCGTTTGATGGGGTCTATGTGTAAAAATTTTGACTTTTTTGGTGCACGAGCAAATCTGCTGGAAAGCGTGGGAAGTTTCGTGACGTTCGGACGATATTTGGCGACACAAAATGAGCGTTTTGCCAGCTCCAGGGAATTCGGAGCGAGAGAAACGAGGCCCCGTAACGCACATGAGAGCAATCCCGGCCAATTTCTACCGTTTGATGGGGTCTATGTGTAAAAATTTTGACTTTTTTGGTGCACGAGCAAATCTGCTGGGAAAGCGTGTGGAAGTTCGTGACGTTCGACGATATTTGGCGACACTAAATGAGCGTTTTGCCAGCTCCAGGGAATTCGGAGCGAGAGAAACGAGGCCCCGTAACGCACATGAGAGCAATCCCGGCCAATTTCTACCGTTTGATGGGGTCTATGTGTAAAAATTTTGACTTTTTTGGTGCACGAGCAAATCTGCTGGGAAAGCGTGTGGAAGTTTCGTGACGTTCGGACGATATTTGGCGACACTAAATGAGCGTTTTGCCAGCTCCAGGGAATTCGGAGCGAGAGAAACGAGGCCCCGTAACGCACATGAGAGCAATCCCGGCCAATTTCTACCGTTTGATGGGGTCTATGTGTAAAAATTTTGACTTTTTTTGGTGCACGAGCAAATCTGCTGGGAAAGCGTGTGGAAGTTCGTGACGTTCGGACGATATTTGGCGACACTAAAATGAGCGTTTTGCCAGCTCCAGGGAATTCGGAGCGAGAGAAACGAGGCCCCGTAACGCACATGAGAGCAATCCCGGCCAATTTCTACCGTTTGATGGGGTCTATGTGTAAAAATTTTGACTTTTTTTGGTGCACGAGCAAATCTGCTGGAAAGCGTGTGGAAGTTTCGTGACGTTCGACGATATTTGGCGACACTAAAATGAGCGTTTTGCCAGCTCCAGGGAATTCGGAGCGAGAGAAACGAGGCCCCGTAACGCACATGAGAGCAATCCCGGCCAATTTCTACCGTTTGATGGGGTCTATGTGTAAAAATTTTGACTTTTTTGGTGCACGAGCAAATCTGCTGGGAAAGCGTGTGGAAGTTTCGTGACGTTCGGACGATATTTGGCGACACTAAAATGAGCGTTTTGCCAGCTCCAGGGAATTCGGAGCGAGAGAAACGAGGCCCCGTAACGCACATGAGAGCAATCCCGGCCAATTTCTACCGTTTGATGGGGTCTATGTGTAAAAATTTTGACTTTTTTGGTGCACGAGCAAATCTGCTGGGAAAGCGTGTGGAAGTTTCGTGACGTTCGGACGATATTTGGCGACACTAAATGAGCGTTTTGCCAGCTCCAGGGAATTCGGAGCGAGAGAAACGAGGCCCCGTAACGCACATGAGAGCAATCCCGGCCAATTTCTACCGTTTGATGGGGTCTATGTGTAAAAATTTTGACTTTTTTGGTGCACGAGCAAATCTGCTGGAAAGCGTGTGGAAGTTCGTGACGTTCGGACGATATTTGGCGACACTAAAATGAGCGTTTTGCCAGCCAGGGAATTCGGAGCGAGAGAAACGAGGCCCCGTAACGCACATGAGAGCAATCCCGGCCAATTTCTACCGTTTGATGGGGTCTATGTGTAAAAATTTTGACTTTTTTGGTGCACGAGCAAATCTGCTGGGAAAGCGTGTGGAAGTTTCGTGACGTTCGCGATATTTGGCGACACTAAAATGAGCGTTTGCCAGCTCCAGGGAATTCGGAGCGAGAGAAACGAGGCCCCGTAACGCACATGAGAGCAATCCCGGCCAATTTCTACCGTTTGATGGGGTCTATGTGTAAAAATTTTGACTTTTTTTGGTGCACGAGCAAATCTGCTGGAAAAGCTGTGGAGTTCGTGACGTTCGGACGATATTTGGCGACACTAAATGAGCGTTTGCCAGCTCCAGGGAATTCGGAGCGAGAGAAACGAGGCCCGTAACGCACATGAGAGCAATCCCGGCCAATTTCTACCGTTTGATGGGGTCTATGTGTAAAAATTTTGACTTTTTTGGTGCACGAGCAAATCTGCTGGAAAGCTGTGGAAGTTCGTGACGTTCGGACGATATTTGGCGACACTAAAATGAGCGTTTTGCCAGCTCCAGGGAATTCGGAGCGAGAGAGAAACGAGGCCCCGTAACGCACATGAGAGCAACCCGGCCAATTTCTACCGTTTGATGGGGTCTATGTGTAAAAATTTTGACTTTTTTTGGTGCACGAGCAAATCTGCTGGGAAAGCGTGTGGAAGTTCGTGACGTTCGGACGATATTTGGCGACACTAAAATGAGCGTTTTGCCAGCTCCAGGGAATTCGGAGCGAGAGAAACGAGGCCCCGTAACGCACATGAGAGCAATCCCGGCCAATTTCTACCGTTTGATGGGGTCTATGTGTAAAAATTTGATTTTTTTGGCACGAGCAAATCTGCTGGAAAGCGTGTGGAAGTTCGTGACGTTCGGACGATATTTGGCGACACTAAAATGAGCGTTTTGCCAGCTCCAGGGAATTCGGAGCGAGAGAAACGAGGCCCCGTAACGCACATGAGAGCAATCCCGGCCAATTTCTACCGTTTGATGGGGTCTATGTGTAAAAATTTTGACTTTTTTTGGTGCACGAGCAAATCTGGGAAAGCGTGTGGAAGTTCGTGACGTTCGGACGATATTTGGCGACACTAAAATGAGCGTTTGCCAGCTCCAGGGAATTCGGAGCGAGAGAAACGAGGCCCCGTAACGCACATGAGAGCAATCCCGGCCAATTTCTACCGTTTGATGGGGTCTATGTGTAAAAATTTTGACTTTTTTTGGTGCACGAGCAAATCTGCTGGAAAAGCTGTGGAGTTCGTGACGTTCGGACGATATTTGGCGACACTAAAATGAGCGTTTGCCAGCTCCAGGGAATTCGGAGCGAGAGAAACGAGGCCCCGTAACGCACATGAGAGCAATCCCGGCCAATTTCTACCGTTGATGGGGTCTATGTGTAAAAATTTTGACTTTTTTTGGTGCACGAGCAAATCTGCTGGAAAGCGTGTGGAAGTTTCGTGACGTTCGGACGATATTTGGCGACACTAAATGAGCGTTTTGCCAGCTCCAGGGAATTCGGAGCGAGAGAAACGAGGCCCCGTAACGCACATGAGAGCAATCCCGGCCAATTTCTACCGTTTGATGGGGTCTATGTGTAAAAATTTTGACTTTTTTTGGTGCACGAGCAAATCTGCTGGAAAGCGTGTGGAAGTTTCGTGACGTTCGGACGATATTTGGCGACACTAAATGAGCGTTTTGCCAGCTCCAGGGAATTCGGAGCGAGAGAAACGAGGCCCCGTAACGCACATGAGAGCAATCCCGGCCAATTTCTACCGTTTGATGGGGTCTATGTGTAAAAATTTTGACTTTTTTTGGTGCACGAGCAAATTGCTGGGAAAGCGTGTGGAAGTTTCGTGACGTTCGGACGATATTTGGCGACACTAAAATGAGCGTTTTGCCAGCTCCAGGGAATTCGGAGCGAGAGAAACGAGGCCCGTAACGCACATGAGAGCAACCCGGCCAATTTCTACCGTTTGATGGGGTCTATGTGTAAAAATTTTGACTTTTTTTGGTGCACGAGCAAATCTGCTGGAAAAGCGTGTGGAAGTTCGTGACGTTCGACGATATTTGGCGACACTAAAATGCGATTTGCCAGCTCAGGGAATTCGGAGCGAGAGAAACGAGGCCCCGTAACGCACATGAGAGCAATCCCGGCCAATTTCTACCGTTTGATGGGTCTAGTGTAAAAATTTTGACTTTTTTGGTGCACGAGCAAATCTGCGGAAAAGCGTTGGGAAGTTCGTGACGTTCGTACGATATTTGGCGACACTAAAATGAGCGATTTCCAGCTCCAGGGAATTCGGAGCGAGAGAAACGAGGCCCCGTAACGCACATGAGAGCAATCCCGGCCAATTTCTACCGTTTGATGGGGTCTATGTGTAAAAATTTTGACTTTTTTTCTGTGGCAAAGTGTGGAAGTTCGTGACGTTCGGACGATATTTGGCGACACTAAATGAGCGTTTTGCCAGCTCCAGGGAATTCGGAGCGAGAGAAACGAGGCCCCGAACGCACATGAGAGCAATCCCGGCCAATTTCTACCGTTTGATGGGTCATGTGTAAAAATTTTGACTTTT
>NW_026891906.1:0-7381 GCF_015708825.2 Lethenteron reissneri
CAGCTTCAGGGAATTCGGAGCGAGAGAAACGAGGCCCCGTAACTCACATGAGAGCAATCCCGGCCAATTTCTACCGTTTGATGGGGTCTGTGTGTAAAAATTTTGACTTTTTTGGTGCACGAGCAAATCTGCTGGAAAGGCGTGTGGAAGTTCGTGACGTTCGGACGATATTTGGCGACACTATAATGAGCGTTTTGCCAGCTCCAGGGAATTCGGAGCGAGAGAAACGAGGCCCCGTAACGCACATGAGAGCAATCCCGGCCAATTTCTACCGTTTTATGGGGTCTATGTGTGCTGGAAAAGCGTGTGGAAGTTTCGTGACGTTCGGACGATATTTGGCGACACTATAATGAGCGTTTTGCCAGCTCCAGGGAATTCGGAGCGAGAGAAACGAGGCCCCGTAACGCACATGAGAGCAATCCCGGCCAATTTCTACCGTTTGATGGGGTCTATGTGTAAAAATTTTGACGTTTTTTGGTGCACGAGCAAATCTGCTGGAAAAGCGTGTGGAAGGTTCGTGACGTTCGTACGATATTTGGCGACACAAAAATGTGCGATTTCCCAGCTTCAGGGAATTCGGAGCGAGAGAAACGAGGCCCCGTAACTCACATGAGAGCAATCCCGGCCAATTTCTACCGTTTGATGGGGTCTGTGTGTAAAAATTTTGACTTTTTTTGGTGCACGAGAAATCTGCTGGAAAGGCGTGTGGAAGTTTCGTGACGTTCGGACGATATTTGGCGACACTATAATGAGCGATTTCCCAGCTTCAGGGAATTCGGAGCGAGAGAAACGAGGCCCCGTAACTCACATGAGAGCAATCCCGGCCAATTTCTACCGTTTGATGGGGTCTATGTGTAAAATTTTGAAGTTTTTTGGTGCACGAGCAAATCTGCTGGAAAAGCGTGTGGAAGGTTCGTGACGTTCCTACGATTTTGGCGACACTAAAATGAGCGATTTCCCAGCTCCAGGGAATTCGGAGCGAGAGAAACGAGGCCCCGTAACGCACATGAGAGCAATCCCGGCCAATTTCTACCGTTTGATGGGTCTATGTGTGCTGGAAAAGCGTGTGGAAGTTTCGTGACGTTCGGACGATATTTGGCGACACTATAATGAGCGATTTCCCAGCTTCAGGGAATTCGGAGCGAGAGAAACGAGGCCCCGTAACTCACATGAGAGCAATCCCGGCCAATTTCTACCGTTTGATGGGGTCTATGTGTGCTGGAAAAGCGTGTGGAAGTTTCGTGACGTTCGGACGATATTTGGCGACACTAAATGAGCGTTTTGCCAGCTCCAGGGAATTCGGAGCGAGAGAAACGAGGCCCCGTAACGCACATGAGAGCAATCCCGGCCAATTTCTACCGTTTGATGGGGTCTATGGTGCTGGAAAAGCGTGTGGAAGTTTCGTGACGTTCGGACGATATTTGGCGACACTATAATGAGCGTTTTGCCAGCTCCAGGGAATTCGGAGCGAGAGAAACGAGGCCCCGTAACGCACATGAGAGCAATCCCGGCCAATTTCTACCGTTTGATGGGGTCTATGTGTGCTGGAAAAGCGTGTGGAAGTTTCGTGACGTTCGGACGATATTTGGCGGACACTATAATGAGCGTTTTGCAGCTCCAGGGAATTCGGAGCGAGAGAAACGAGGCCCCGTACGCACATGAGAGCAATCCCGGCCAATTTCTACCGTTTGAATGGTCTATGTGTAAAAATTTTGACGTTTTTTGGTGCACGAGCAAATCTGCTGGAAAAGCGTGTGGAAGGTTCGTGACGTTCGTACGATATTTGGCGACACAAAAAATTGCGATTCCCAGCTTCAGGGAATTCGGAGCGAGAGAAACGAGGCCCCGTAACTCACTGAGAGCAATCCCGGCCAATTCTACCGTTTGATGGGGGTCTGTGTTGTAAAAATTTTGACTTTTTTTGGTGCACGAGAAAATCTGCTGGAAAGGCGTGTGGAAGTTTCGTGACGTTCGTGACGATATTTGGCGACACTATATGAGCGATTTCCCAGCTTCAGGGAATTCGGAGCGAGAGAAACGAGGCCCCGTAACTCACATGAGAGCAATCCCGGCCAATTTCTACCGTTTGATGGGGTCTGTGGTGTAAAAATTTTGACTTTTTTTGGTGCACGAGCAATATCGGCTGGAAAGGCGTGTGGAAGTTTCGTGACGTTCGGACGATATTTGGCGACACTATAAATGAGCGTTTTTGCCAGCTCAGGGGAATTCGGAGCGAGAGAAACGAAGGCCCCGTAACGCACATGAGAGCAATCCGGCCAATTTCTACCGTTTGATGGGGTCTATGTGTAAAAATTTTGACTTTTTTTGGTGCACGAGCAATCTGCTGGAAAGGCGTGTGGAAGTTTCGTGACGTTCGGACCATATTGCGACAATAAATGAGCGTTTTGCCAGCTCCAGGGGAATTCGGAGCGAAAGAAACGATGCTCCGAACGCACATGAGAGCAATCCCGGCCAATTTCTACCGTTTGATGGGGTCTGTGTGTAAAATTTGACTTTTTTTGGTGCACGAGAAAATCTGCTGGAAAAGCGTGTGGAAGGTTCGTGACGTTCGTACGATATTTGGCGACACAAAAAATTGCGATTTCCCAGCTTCAGGGAATTCGGAGCGAGAGAAACGATGCTCCGTAACGCACATGAGAGCAATCCCGGCCAATTCTACCGTTTGATGGGGTCTATGTGTGCTGGAAAGCGTGTGGAAGTTTCGTGACGTTCGGACGATATTTGGCGACACTATAATGAGCGTTTGCCAGCTCCAGGGAATTCGGAGCGAGAGAAACGAGGCCCCGTAACGCACATGAAGAGCAATTCCCGGCCAATTCTACCGTTTGATGGGGTCTATGTGTAAAAAATTTTGACTTTTTTTGGTACACGAGCAAATCTGCTGGAAAGGCGTGTGGAAGTTTCGTGACGTTCGGACCATATTTGGCGACACTATAATGAGCGTTTTGCCAGCTCCAGGGAATTCGGAGCGAGAGAAACGAGGCCCCGTAACGCACATGAGAGCAACCCGGCAATTTTCTACCGTTTTGATGGGGTCTATGTGTGCTGGAAAAGCGTGTGGAAGTTTCGTGACGTTCCGACGATATTTGGCGACACTATAATGAGCGCCTTCCCCGCTTCAGGGAATTCGGAGCGAGAGAAACGAGGCCCCGTAACTCACATGAGAGCAATCCCGGCCAATTTCTACCGTTTGATGGGGTCTATGTGTAAAAATTTTTGAAGTTTTTGGTGCACGAGCAAATCTGCTGGAAAAGCGTGTGGAAGGTGTCGTGACGTTCCTACGATATTTTGGCGACACTAAAATGAGCGATTTCCCAGCTCCAGGGAATTCGGAGCGAGAGAAACGAGGCCCCGTAACGCACATGAGAGCAATCCCGGCCAATTTCTACCGTTTGATGGGGTCTATGTGTGCTGGAAAAGCGTGTGGAAGTTTCGTGACGTTCGGACGATATTTGGCGACACTATAATGAGCGATTTCCCAGCTTCCGGGAATTCGGAGCGAGAGAAACGAGGCCCCGTAACTCACATGAGAGCAATCCCGGCCAATTTCTACCGTTTGATGGGGTCTATGTGTAAAATTTTGAAGTTTTTTGGTGCACGAGCAAATCTGCTGGAAAAGCGTGTGGAAGGTTCGTGACGTTCATACGATATTTGGCGACACTAAAATGAGCGATTTCCCAGCTCAGGGAATTCGGAGCGAGAGAAACGAGGCCCCGTAACGCACATGAGAGCAATCCGGCCAATTTCTACCGTTTGATGGGGTCTATGTGTGCTGGAAAAGCGTGTGGAAGTTTCGTGACGTTCGGACGATATTTGGCGACACTATAATGAGCGTTTTGCCAGCTCCAGGGAATTCGGAGCGAGAGAAACGAGGCCCCGTAACGCACATGAGAGCAATCCCGGCCAATTTCTACGCTTTGATGGGGTCTATGTGTGCTGGAAAAGCGTGTGGAAGTTTCGTGACGTTCGGACGATATTTGGCGACACTATAATGAGCGTTTTGCCAGCTCCAGGGAATTCGGAGCGAGAGAAACGAGGCCCCGTAACGCACATGAGAGCAATCCCGGCCAATTTCTACCGTTTTATGGGGTCTATGTGTGCTGGAAAAGCGTGTGGAAGTTTCGTGGACGTTCGGACGATATTTGGCGACACTATAATGAGCGTTTTGCCAGCTCCAGGGAATTCGGGAGCGAGAGAAACGAGGCCCCGTAACGCACATGAGAGCAATCCCGGCCAATTTCTACCGTTTGATGGGGTCTATGTGTAAAAATTTTGACGTTTTTTTGGTTGCACGAGCAAATCTGCTGGAAAAGCGTGTGGAAGGTTCGTGACGTTCGTACGATATTTGCGACACAAAAAATTGCGATTTTCCCAGCTTCAGGGAATTCGGAGCTAGAGAAACGAGGCCCGTAACTCACATGAGAGCAATCCCGGCCAATTTCTACCGTTTGATGGGGTCTGTGTGTAAAATTTTGACTTTTTTTGGTGCACGAGAAAATCTGCTGGAAAGGCGTGTGGAAGTTTCGTGACGTTCGGACGATATTTGGCGCCAACTATAATGGCGATTTCCCAGCTTCAGGGAATTCGGAGCGAGAGAAACGAGGCCCCGTAACTCACATGAGAGCAATCCCGGCCAATTTCTCACCGTTTGATGGGGTCTGTGTGTAAAAATTTTGACTTTTTTTGGTTGCACGAGCAAATCTGCTGGAAAGGCGTGTGGAAAGTTCGTGACGTTCGGACGATATTGGCGACACTATAATGAGCGATTTCCAAGCCTCCAGGGAATTCGGAGCGAGAGAAACGAGGCCCCGTAACGCACATGAGAGCAATCCCGGCAATTTCTACCGTTTGATGGGGTCTATGTGTAAAAATTTTGACTTTTTTTTGGTGCACGAGCAAATCTGCTGGAAAGGCGTGTGAAGTTTCGTGACGTTCGGACGATATTTGGCGACACTAAAATGAGCGTTTGCCAGCTCATAGGGAATTCGAGCGAGAGAAACGAGGCCCCGTAACGCACATGAGAGCAATCCCGGCCAATTTCTACCGTTTGATGGGGGTCTATGTGTGCTGGAAAAGCGTGTGGAAGTTTCGTGACGTTCGGACGATATTTGGCGACACTATAATGAGCGTTTGCCCAGCTCCAGGGAATCGGAGCGAGAGAAACGAGGCCCCGTAACGCACGTGAGAGCAATCCCGTCCAATTCTCTACCGTTTGATGGGGTCTATGTGTGCTGGAAAAGCGTGTGGAAGTTTCGTGACGTTCGGACGATATTTGGCGACACTATAATGAGCGTTTTGCCGCTCCAGGGAATTCGGAGCGAGAGCAACGTAGGCCCGTAACGCACGTGAGAGCAAATCCCCGTCAACTTTCTACCGTTTGATGGGGTCTATGTGTAAAAATTTTGACTTTTTTGGTACACGAGCAAATCTGCTGGAAAGGCGTGTGGAAGTTTCGTGACGTTCGGACTATATTTGGCGACACTTAATGAGCGTTTTGCCAGCTCCAGGGAATTCGGAGCGAGAGAACGAGGCCCCGTAACGCACATGAGAGCAATCCCGGCCAATTTCTACCGTTTGATGGGGTCTGTGTGTAAAAATTTTGACTTTTTTGGTGCACGAGAAAATCTGCTGGAAAGCGTGTGGAAGGTTCGTGACGTTGCTACGATATTGGCGACACAAAAAATGCGATTTGCCAGCTCAGGGAATTCGGAGCGAGAGAAACGAGGCCCCGTAACGCACATGAGAGCAATCCCGGCCAATTTCTACCGTTTGATGGGGGTCTATGTGTAAAAATTTTGAGTTTTTGGTGCACGAGCAAATCTGCTGGAAAAGCGTGTGGAAGGTTCGTGACGTTCCTACGATATTTGGCGACACTAAAATGAGCGATTTCCAGCTCCAGGGAATTCGGAGCGAGAGAGAAACGAGGCCCCGTAACGCACATGAGAGCAATCCCGGCCAATTTCTACCGTTTGATGGGGTCTTGTGTAAAAATTTTGAAGTTTTTTGGTGCACGAGCAAATCTGCTGGAAAAGCGTGTGGAAGGTTCGTGACGTTCTACGATATTTGGCGACACTAAAAATGAGCGATTTCCCAGCTCAGGGAATTCGGAGCGAGAGAAACGAGGCCCGTAACGACATGAGAGCAATCCCGGCCAATTTCTACCGTTTGATGGGGTCTATGTGTGCTGGAAAAGCGTGTGGAAGTTCGTGACGTTCGGACGATATTGGCGACTATAATGAGCGATTTCCCAGCTTCAGGGAATTCGGAGCGAGAGAAACGAGGCCCGTAACGCACATGAGAGCAATCCGTCCAATTTCTACGTTTGATGGGGTCTATGTGTGCTGGAAAGCGTGTGGAAGTTTCGTGACGTTCGGACGATATTTGGCGACACTATAATGAGCGTTTTGCCAGCTCCAGGGAATTCGGAGCGAGAGAAACGAGGCCCCGTAACGCACGTGAGAGCAATCCCGTCCAATTTCTACCGTTTGATGGGGTTATGTGTAAAAATTTTGACTTTTTTTGGTACACGGCAAATCTGCTGGAAAAGGCTTGTGGAAGTTTCGTGACGTCGGACCATATTTGGCGACACTAAATGAGCGTTTTGCCAGCTCCAGGGAATTCGGAGCGAAAGAAACGAGCTCCGTAACGACATGAGAGCAATCCGGCCAATTTCTACCGTTTGATGGGGTCTGTGTGTAAAAATTTTGACTTTTTTTGGTGCACGAGCAAATCTGCTGGAAGCGTGTGGAAGTTTCGTGACGTTCGGACGATATTTGGCGACACTAAATGAGCGTTTTGCCAGCTCAGGGAATTCGGAGCGAGAGAAACGAGGCCCCGTAACGCACATGAGAGCAATCCCGGCCAATTCTACCGTTTGATGGGGTCTGTGTGTAAATTTTGACTTTTTTTGGTGCACGAGAAAATCTGCTGGAAGGCGTGTGGAAGTTCGTGACGTTCGGACGATATTTGGCGACACTATAATGAGCGTTTTGCCAGCTCCAGGGAATCGGAGCGAGAGAAACGAGGCCCCGTAACGCACATGAGAGCAATCCCGGCCAATTTCTACCGTTTATGGGGTATAGTGTTGCTGCGAAAAGCGTGTGGAAGTTTCGTGACGTTCGGACGATATTTGGCGACACTATAATGAGCGTTTTGCCAGCGCCAGGGAATTCGAGCGAGAGAAACGAGGCCCGTAACGCAATGAGAGCAATCCCGGCCAATTTCTCCGTTTGATGGGGTATGTGTAAAATTTTTGACGTTTTTTGGTGCCACGAGCAATCTGCTGGAAAAGCGTGTGGAAGGTTCGTGACGTTCGTACGAATTTGGCGACACAAAAAATTGCGATTTCCCAGCTTCAGGG
>NW_026891907.1:0-7371 GCF_015708825.2 Lethenteron reissneri
ATAGGAAATCGAAATCCCATACGAAATCCCGTCCGAAATCCGTCTGAAATCCATCCGAAATCCCGTACGAAATCCCGTCCGAAATCCCGTCCGAAATCCAGTCCAAAATCCGTACGAAATCCCATACAAAATCCTGTACGAAATCCAGTCCGAAATCTCATCCGAAATCCTGTCCGAAATCCCGTCCGAAATCCCGTCCAAAATCCTGTACGACATCCCGTACGAAATCCTGTACGAAATCAGTCCGAAATCCCGTCCGAAATCCTGTCCAAAATCCTGTACGAAATCCCGTACGAAATCCTGTACGAAATCCAGTCCGAAATCCATCCAAATCCCGTCCGAAATCCCGTACGACATCCCGTCCGAAATCCCGTACGAAATCCCGTCCGAAATCCCGTCCAAAATCCAGTCCGAAATCCTGTACGAAATCCCATACAAAATCCAGTTCGAATCCAGTCCGAAATCTCATCCGAAATCCCGTCCAAAATCCCGTTCGAAATCCCGTCCAAATCCTGTACGACATCCCGTACGAAATCCTGTACGAAATCCAGTCCGAAATCCCATCCGAAATCCCGTCCGAAATCCCGTCCGAAATCCCGTCAAAAATCCTGTACGACATCCCGTACGAAATCGAAATCCCGTATGAATCGAAATCCCGTACGCAATCCCGTACGAAATCCCGTACGAAATCGAAATCCCGTACGAAATTCCATACGAAATCCCTTCCGAAATCTAAATCCCGTCCAAAATCTAAATCACGTCCGAAATCCCGTCCAAAACCAGTCCGAAATCCCTTCCGAATCCCGTACGAAATCCTGTACGAAATCCAGTCCGAAATCCTGTACAAAATCGAATCCCATACGATATCCGTACGAAATCGAAATTTCGTACGAAATCGAAATCCCGTACGAAATCCCGTACGAAATCCCGTACGAAATCCCATCCGAAATCCCGTCCGAAATCGTGTCCGAAATCCAGTCCGAAATCCCGTACGAAATCCAGTACGAATCCCGTAAGAAATCCCGTACGAAATCCCGTCCGAAATCCCGTCCGAAATCCTGTACGAAATCCCGTACGAAATCCCGTACGAAATCCCATACGAAATCCCGTCCGAAATCCCGTCTGAAATCCCGTCCGAAATCCCATACGAAATCCCGTCCGAAATCCCGTCCGAAATCCAGTCCGAAATCCCGTACGAAATCCCATACAAATCCAGTTCGAAATCCAGTCCGAAATCTCATCCGAAATCCCGTCCAAATCCCGTCCGAAATCCCGTCCAAAATCCTGTACGACATTCCGTACGAAATCCTGTACGAAATCCAGTCCAAAATCCCATCCGAAATCCCGTCCGAAATCCCGTCCGAAATCCGGTCCAAAATCCCGTACGACATCCCGTACGAAATCCTGTACGAAATCCCGTACGAAATCGAAATCCCGTATGAAATTGAAATCCCGTACGAAATCCCGTCCGAATCCCGTCCGAAATCCCGTCCGAAATCCCGTCCGAAATACCATCTGAAATCCTGTCCGAAATCCCGTCCGAAATCCCGTACGAAATCCTGTACGAAATCCCATACAAAATCCCATACGAAATCCCGTACGAAATCGAAATCCCGTACGAAATCCCGTAGGAAATCAAAATCCCGTCGGAAATCCCGTCAGAAATCCCGTACGAAATAGAAATCCCTTACAAAATCCCGTAACTAATCGAAATCCCGTACGAAATCCCGTAGGAAATCGAAATCCCATACGAAATCCCGTACGAAATCCCGTCTGAAATCGAAATCCCGTCCGAAATCCTGTACGAAATCGAAATCCCTTACAAAATCCCGTTCGACATCCCGTACGAAATAGAAATCCCGTACGAAATCCCGTACGAAATCGAAATCCGTTCGAAAACCTGTACGAAATCGAAATCCCGTACGAAATCCCGTCCGAAATCGAAATCCCGTCCGAAATCCCGTTCGAAATCCCGTACGAAATCCCGTCCGAAATCCCGTCCGAAATCCCGTACGAAATCCAGTACGAAATCCCGTACGAAATCCTATACGAAATCCCGTCCGAAATCCCGTCTGAAATCCCGTCCGAAATCCCGTACGAAATCCCGTCCGAATCCCGTCCGAAATCCAGTCCAAATCCCGTACGAAATCCTGTACGAAATCCATTCCGAAATCTCATCCGAATCCCGTCCGAAATCCCGTCCGAATCCTGTACGACATCCCGTACGAAATCCCGTTCGAAATCCCGTCCGAAATCCCGTCCGAAATCCCGTCCGAAATCCCGTCCGAAATCCCGTACGAAATCCAGTACGAAATCCCGTACGAAATCCCGTACGAAATCCCATCTGAAATCCCGTCCGAAATCGCGTCCGAAATCCAGTCCGAAATCCCGTACGAAATCCAGTACGAAATCCCATAAGAAATCCCGTACGAAATCCCGTCCGAAACCGTCCGAAATCCTGTACGAAATCCCGTACGAAATCTCGTACGAAATCCATACGAAATCCCGTCCGAAATCCCGTGTGAAATCCCGTCCAAAATCCCGTACGAAATCCCGTCCGAAATCCCGTCCGAAATCCAGTCCGAAATCCCGTACAAAATCCCACAAAATCCAGTTCGAAATCCAGTCCGAAATCTCATCCGAAATCCCGTCCGAAATCCCGTCCGAAATCCCGTCCAAAATCCTGTACGACATCCCGTACGAAATCCTGTACGAAATCCAGTCCGAAATCCCGTCCGAAATCCCGTCCAAAATCCCGTCCGAAATCCCGTCCGAAATCCCGTCCAAAATCCTGTACGACATCCCGTACGAAATCCTGTACGAAATCCAGTCCGAAAT
Source organism: Lethenteron reissneri (assembly GCF_015708825.2). Taxonomy (NCBI): domain Eukaryota; kingdom Metazoa; phylum Chordata; class Hyperoartia; order Petromyzontiformes; family Petromyzontidae; genus Lethenteron; species Lethenteron reissneri. The sequence goes on from NW_026891907.1 coordinate 2,839, forward strand.
CCCGTCCGAAATCCGTCTGAAATCCTGTCCGAAATCCCGTCCGAAATCCCGTACGAAATCCTGTACGAAATCCCATACAAAATCCATACGAAATCCCGTACGAAATCGAAATCCCGTACGAAATCCCGTAGGAAATCGAAATCCCGTCGGAAATCCCGTCAGAAATCCCGTACGAAATAGAAATCCCTTACAAAATCCCGTACGAAATCGAAATCCCGTACGAAATTACATAGGAAATCGAAATCCCATACGAAATCCCATCCGAAATCCCGTCTGAAATCCCGTCCGAAATCCCGTACGAAATCCGTCCGAAATCCCATCCGAAATCCAGTCCAAAATCCCGTACGAAATCCCATACAAATCCTGTACGAAATCCAGTCCGAAATCTCATCCGAAATCCTGTCCGAAATCCCGTCCGAAATCCCGTCAAAAATCCTGTACGACATCCCGTACGAAATCGAAATCCCGTATGAAATCGAAATCCCGTACGCAATCCCGTACGAAATCCCGTACGAAATCGAAATCCCGTACGAAATTCCATACGAAATCCCTTCCGAAATCTAAATCCCGTCCAAATCTAAATCACGTCCGAAATCCCGTCCAAAAACCAGTCCGAAATCCCTTCCGAATCCCGTACGAAATCCTGTACGAAATCCAGTCCGAAATCCTGTACAAAATCGAAATCCCATACGATATCCCGTACGAAATCGAAATTTCGTACGAAATCGAAATCCCGTACAATCCCGTACGAAATCCCGTACGAAATCCCATCCGAAATCCCGTCCGAAATCGTGTCCGAAATCCAGTCCGAAATCCCGTACGAAATCCAGTACGAAATCCCGTAAGAATCCCGTACGAAATCCCGTCCGAAATCCCGTCCGAAATCCTGTACGAAATCCCGTACGAAATCCCGTACGAAATCCATACGAAATCCCGTCCGAAATCCCGTCTGAAATCCCGTCCGAAATCCCATACGAAATCCCGTCCGAAATCCCGTCCGAAATCCAGTCCGAAATCCCGTACGAAATCCCATACAAAATCCAGTTCGAAATCCAGTCCGAAATCTCATCCGAATCCCGTCCGAAATCCCGCCGAAATCCCGTCCAAAATCCTGTACGACATCCCGTACGAAATCCTGTACGAAATCCAGTCCAAAATCCCATCCGAAATCCCGTCCGAAATCCGTCCGAAATCCGGTCCAAAATCCCGTACGACATCCCGTACGAAATCCTGTACGAAATCCCGTACGAAATCGAAATCCCGTATGAAATTGAAATCCCGTACGAAATCCCGTCCGAAATCCCGTCCGAAATCCCGTCCGAAATCCCGTCCGAAATCCATCTGAAATCCTGTCCGAAATCCGTCCGAAATCCCGTACGAAATCCTGTACGAAATCCCATACAAAATCCCATACGAAATCCCGTACGAAATCGAAATCCCGTACGAAATCCCGTAGGAAATCAAAATCCCGTCGGAAATCCCGTCAGAAATCCCGTACGAAATAGAAATCCCTTACAAAATCCCGTACGAAATCGAAATCCCGTACGAAATTACATAGGAAATCGAAATCCCATACGAAATCCCATCCGAAATCCCGTCTGAAATCCCGTCCGAAATCCCGTACGAAATCCCGTCCGAAATCCCATCCGAAATCCAGTCCAAAATCCCGTACGAAATCCCATACAAAATCCTGTACGAAATCCAGTCCGAAATCTCATCCGAAATCCTGTCCGAAATCCCGTCCGAATCCCGTCCAAAATCCTGTACGACATCCCGTACGAAATCCTGTACGAAATCCAGTCCGAAATCCCGTCCGAAATCCCGTCCAAAATCCTGTACGAAATCCCGTACGAAATCCTGTACGAAATCCAGTCCGAAATCCCATCCGAAATCCCGTCCGAAATCCCGTACGACATCCCGTACGAAATCCTGTACGAAATCCCGTACGAAATCGAAATCCCGTATGAAATCGAAATCCCGTACGAAATCCCGTACGAAATCCCGTACGAAATCGAATCCCGTACGAAATCCCATACAAATCCCTTCCGAAATCTAAATCCCGTCCAAAATCTAAATCACGTCCGAAATCCCGTCCAAAAACCAGTCCGAAATCCCTTCCGAAATCCCGTACGAAATCCTGTACGAAATCCAGTCCGAAATCCTGTACAAAATCGAATCCCATACGATATCCCGGACGAAATCGAAATTTTGTACGAAATCGAAATCCCGTACGAAATCCCGTACGAAATCCCGTACGAAATCCCATCCGAAATCCCGTCCGAAATCGCGTCCGAAATCCAGTCCGAAATCCCGTACGAAATCCAGTACGAAATCCCGTAAGAAATCCGTACGAAATCCCGTCCGAAATCCCGTCCGAAATCCTGTACGAAATCCCGTACGAAATCCCGTACGAAATCCCATACGAAATCCCGTCCAAAATCCCGTCTGAAATCCCGTCCGAAATCCCGTACGAAATCCCGTCCGAAATCCCGTCCAAAATCCAGTCCGAAATCCTGTACGAAATCCCATACAAAATCCAGTTCGAAATCCAGTCCGAAATCCTGTACGACATCCCGTACGAAATCCTGTACGAAATCCAGTCCGAAATCCCATCCGAAATCCCGTCCGAAATCCCGTCCGAAATCCCGTCCAAAATCCTGTACGACATCCCGTACGAAATCGAAATCCCGTATGAAATCGAAATCCCGTACGCAATCCCGTACGAAATCCCGTACGAAATCGAAATCCCGTACGAAATTCCATACGAAATCCCTTCCGAAATCTAAATCCCGTCCAAAATCTAAATCACGTCCGAAATCCCGTCCAAAAACCAGTCCGAAATCCCTTCCGAAATCCCGTACGAAATCCTGTACGAAATCCAGTCCGAAATCCTGTCAAAGTCGAAATCCCATACGATATCCCGTACGAAATCGAAATTTCGTACGAAATCGAAATCCCGTACGAAATCCCGTACGAAATCCCGTACGAAATCCCATCCGAAATCCCGTCCGAAATCGTGTCCGAAATCCAGTCCGAAATCCCGTACGAAATCCAGTACGAAATCCCGTAAGAAATCCCGTACGAATCCCGTCCGAAATCCCGTCCGAAATCCTGTACGAAATCCCGTACGAAATCCCGTACGAAATCCCATACAAATCCCGTCCGAAATCCTGTCTGAAATCCCGTCCGAAATCCCATACGAATCCCGTCCGAAATCCCGTCCGAAATCCAGTCCGAAATCCCGTACGAATCCCATACAAATCCAGTTCGAAATCCAGTCCGAAATCTCATCCGAAATCCCGTCCGAAATCCCGTCCGAAATCCCGTCCAAAATCCTGTACGACATCCCGTACAAAATCCTTACGAAATCGAAATCCCTTACAAAATCCCGTTCGACATCCCGTACGAAATAGAAATCCCGTACGAAATCCCGTACGAAATCGAAATCCCGTTCGAAAACCTGTACGAAATCGAAATCCCGTACGAAATCCCGTCCGAAATCGAAATCCCGTCCGAAATCCCGTTCGAAATCCGTACGAAATCCCGTCCGAAATCCGTCCGAAATCCCGTACGAAATCCAGTACGAAATCCCGTACGAAATCCCATACGAAATCCCGTCCGAAATCCCGTCTGAAATCCCGTCCGAAATCCCGTACGAAATCCCGTCCGAAATCCCGTCGAAATCCAGTCCAAAATCCCGTACGAAATCCTGTACGAATCCATTCCGAAATCTCATCCGAATCCCGTCCGAAATCCCGTCCGAAATCCTGTACGACATCCCGTACGAAATCCCGTTCGAAATCCCGTCCGAAATCCCGTCCGAAATCCCGTCCGAATCCGTCCGAAATCCCGTACGAAATCCAGTACGAAATCCCGTACGAAATCCCGTACGAAATCCCATCTGAAATCCCGTCCGAAATCGCGTCCGAAATCCAGTCCGAAATCCCGTACGAAATCCAGTACGAAAACCCATAGAAATCCCGTACGAAATCCCGTCCGAAATCCCGTCCGAAATCCTACGAAATCCCGTACGAAATCTCGTACGAAATCCCATACGAAATCCCGTCCGAAATCCCGTCTGAAATCCCGTCCAAAATCCCGTACGAAATCCCGTCCGAAATCCCGTCCGAAATCCAGTCCGAAATCCCGTACGAAATCCCATACAAATCCAGTCGAAATCCAGTCCGAAATCTCATCCGAAATCCCGTCGAAATCCCGTCCGAAATCCCGTCCAAAATCCTGTACGACATCCCGTACGAAATCCTGTACGAAATCCATCCGAAATCCCGTCCGAAATCCCGTCCAAAATCCCGTCGAAATCCCGTCCGAAATCCCGTCCGAAATCCCGTCCAAAATCCTGTACGACATCCCGTACGAAATCCTGTACGAATCCAGTCCGAAATCCGTCCGAAATCGTCTGAAATCCTGTCCGAATCCCGTCCGAAATCCCGTCCGAAATCCTGTACGAAATCCATACAAATCCATACGAAATCCGTACGAATCGAATCCCGTACGAATCCATGAAATCGAAAT
>NW_026891908.1:0-6988 GCF_015708825.2 Lethenteron reissneri
CGAGAGAAACGAGGCCCCGTAACGCACATGAGAGCAATCCCGGCCAATTTCTACCGTTTGATGGGGTCTATGTGTAAAAATTTTGACTTTTTTTGGTGCACGAGCAAATCTGCTGGAAAGCGTGTGGAAGTTTCGTGACGTTCGGACGATATTTGGCGACACTAAAATGAGCGTTTTGCCAGCTCCAGGGAATTCGGAGCGAGAGAAACGAGGCCCCGTAACGCACATGAGAGCAATCCCGGCCAATTTCTACCGTTTGATGGGGTCTATGTGTAAAAATTTTGACTTTTTTTGGTGCACGAGCAAATCTGCTGGGAAAGCGTGTGGAAGTTTCGTGACGTTCGGACGATATTTGGCGACACTAAAATGAGCGTTTTGCCAGCTCCAGGGAATTCGGAGCGAGAGAAACGAGGCCCCGTAACGCACATGAGAGCAATCCCGGCCAATTTCTACCGTTTGATGGGGTCTATGTGTAAAAATTTTGACTTTTTTTGGTGCACGAGCAAATCTGCTGGAAAGCGTGTGGAAGTTTCGTGACGTTCGGACGATATTTGGCGACACTAAAATGCGTTTTGCCAGCTCCAGGGAATTCGGAGCGAGAGAAACGAGGCCCCGTAACGCACATGAGAGCAATCCCGGCCAATTTCTACCGTTTGATGGGGTCTATGTGTAAAATTTTGACTTTTTTTGGTGCACGAGCAAATCTGCTGGAAAGCGTGTGGAAGTTTCGTGACGTTCGGACGATATTTGGCGACACTAAAATGAGCGTTTTGCCAGCTCCAGGGAATTCGGAGCGAGAGAAACGAGGCCCCGTAACGCACATGAGAGCAATCCCAATTTCTACCGTTTGATGGGGTCTATGTGTAAAAATTTTGACTTTTTTTGGTGCACGAGCAAATCTGCTGGAAAGCGTGTGGAAGTTTCGTGACGTTCGGACGATATTTGGCGACACTAAAATGAGCGTTTTGCCAGCTCCAGGGAATTCGGAGCGAGAGAAACGAGGCCCCGTAACGCACATGAGAGCAATCCCGGCCAATTTCTACCGTTTGATGGGGTCTATGTGTAAAAATTTTGACTTTTTTTGGTGCACGAGCAAATCTGCTGGAAAGCGTGTGGAAGTTTCGTGACGTTCGGACGATATTTGGCGACACTAAAATGAGCGTTTTGCCAGCTCCAGGGAATTCGGAGCGAGAGAAACGAGGCCCCGTAACGCACATGAGAGCAATCCCGGCCAATTTCTACCGTTTGATGGGGTCTATGTGTAAAAATTTTGACTTTTTTTGGTGCACGAGCAAATCTGCTGGAAAGCGTGTGGAAGTTTCGTGACGTTCGGACGATATTTGGCGACACTAAAATGAGCGTTTTGCCAGCTCCAGGGAATTCGGAGCGAGAGAAACGAGGCCCCGTAACGCACATGAGAGCAATCCCGGCCAATTTCTACCGTTTGATGGGGTCTATGTGTAAAAATTTTGACTTTTTTTGGTGCACGAGCAAATCTGCTGGAAAGCGTGTGGAAGTTTCGTGACGTTCGGACGATATTTGGCGACACTAAATGAGCGTTTTGCCAGCTCCAGGGAATTCGGAGCGAGAGAAACGAGGCCCCGTAACGCACATGAGAGCAATCCCGGCCAATTTCTACCGTTTGATGGGGTCTATGTGTAAAAATTTTGACTTTTTTTGGTGCACGAGCAAATCTGCTGGAAAGCGTGTGGAAGTTTCGTGACGTTCGGACGATATTTGGCGACACTAAAATGAGCGTTTCCAGCTCCAGGGAATTCGGAGCGAGAGAAACGAGGCCCCGTAACGCACATGAGAGCAATCCCGGCCAATTTCTACCGTTTGATGGGGTCTATGTGTAAAAATTTTGACTTTTTTTGGTGCACGAGCAAATCTGCTGGAAAGCGTGTGGAAGTTCGTGACGTTCGGACGATATTTGGCGACACTAAAATGCGTTTCCAGCTCCAGGGAATTCGGAGCGAGAGAAACGAGGCCCCGTAACGCACATGAGAGCAATCCCGGCCAATTTCTACCGTTTGATGGGGTCTATGTGTAAAAATTTTGACTTTTTTTGGTGCACGAGCAAATCTGCTGGAAAGCGTGTGGAAGTTTCGTGACGTTCGGACGATATTTGGCGACACTAAAATGCGTTTCCAGCTCCAGGGAATTCGGAGCGAGAGAAACGAGGCCCCGTAACGCACATGAGAGCAATCCCGGCCAATTTCTACCGTTTGATGGGGTCTATGTGTAAAAATTTTGACTTTTTTTGGTGCACGAGCAAATCTGCTGGAAAGCGTGTGGAAGTTTCGTGACGTTCGGACGATATTTGGCGACACTAAAATGAGCGTTTTGCCAGCTCCAGGGAATTCGGAGCGAGAGAAACGAGGCCCCGTAACGCACATGAGAGCAATCCCGGCCAATTTCTACCGTTTGATGGGGTCTATGTGTGACTTTTTTTGGTGCAAAGCGGTGGAAGTTTCGTGACGTTCGGACGATATTTGGCGACACTAAATGAGCGTTTTGCCAGCTCCAGGGAATTCGGAGCGAGAGAAACGAGGCCCCGTAACGCACATGAGAGCAATCCCGGCCAATTTCTACCGTTTGATGGGGTCTATGTGTAAAAATTTTGACTTTTTTTGGTGCACGAGCAAATCTGCTGGAAAGCGTGTGGAAGTTTCGTGACGTTCGGACGATATTTGGCGACACTAAAATGAGCGTTTTGCCAGCTCCAGGGAATTCGGAGCGAGAGAAACGAGGCCCCGTAACGCACATGAGAGCAATCCCGGCCAATTTCTACCGTTTGATGGGGTCTATGTGTAAAAATTTTGACTTTTTTTGGTGCACGAGCAAATCTGCTGGAAAGCGTGTGGAAGTTCGTGACGTTCGGACGATATTTGGCGACACTAAAATGAGCGTTTTGCCAGCTCCAGGGAATTCGGAGCGAGAGAAACGAGGCCCCGTAACGCACATGAGAGCAATCCCGGCCAATTTCTACCGTTTGATGGGGTCTATGTGTAAAAATTTTGACTTTTTTTGGTGCACGAGCAAATCTGCTGGAAAGCGTGTGGAAGTTTCGTGACGTTCGGACGATATTTGGCGACACTAAATGAGCGTTTTGCCAGCTCCAGGGAATTCGGAGCGAGAGAAACGAGGCCCCGTAACGCACATGAGAGCAATCCCGGCCAATTTCTACCGTTTGATGGGGTCTATGTGTAAAAATTTTGACTTTTTTTGGTGCACGAGCAAATCTGCTGGAAAGCGTGTGGAAGTTTCGTGACGTTCGGACGATATTTGGCGACACTAAAATGAGCGTTTTGCCAGCTCCAGGGAATTCGGAGCGAGAGAAACGAGGCCCCGTAACGCACATGAGAGCAATCCCGGCCAATTTCTACCGTTTGATGGGGTCTATGTGTAAAAATTTTGACTTTTTTTGGTGCACGAGCAAATCTGCTGGAAAGCGTGTGGAAGTTTCGTGACGTTCGGACGATATTTGGCGACACTAAAATGAGCGTTTTGCCAGCTCCAGGGAATTCGGAGCGAGAGAAACGAGGCCCCGTAACGCACATGAGAGCAATCCCGGCCAATTTCTACCGTTTGATGGGGTCTATGTGTAAAAATTTTGACTTTTTTTGGTGCACGAGCAAATCTGCTGGAAAGCGTGTGGAAGTTTCGTGACGTTCGGACGATATTTGGCGACACTAAAATGAGCGTTTCCAGCTCCAGGGAATTCGGAGCGAGAGAAACGAGGCCCCGTAACGCACATGAGAGCAATCCCGGCCAATTTCTACCGTTTGATGGGGTCTATGTGTAAAAATTTTGACTTTTTTTGGTGCACGAGCAAATCTGCTGGAAAGCGTGTGGAAGTTTCGTGACGTTCGGACGATATTTGGCGACACTAAAATGAGCGTTTCCAGCTCCAGGGAATTCGGAGCGAGAGAAACGAGGCCCCGTAACGCACATGAGAGCAATCCCGGCCAATTTCTACCGTTTGATGGGGTCTATGTGTAAAAATTTTGACTTTTTTTGGTGCACGAGCAAATCTGCTGGAAAGCGTGTGGAAGTTCGTGACGTTCGTACGATATTTGGCGACACTAAAATGCGTTTCCAGCTCCAGGGAATTCGGAGCGAGAGAAACGAGGCCCCGTAACGCACATGAGAGCAATCCCGGCCAATTTCTACCGTTTGATGGGGTCTATGTGTAAAAATTTTGACTTTTTTTGGTGCACGAGCAAATCTGCTGGAAAGCGTGTGGAAGTTTCGTGACGTTCGGACGATATTTGGCGACACTAAAATGAGCGTTTCCAGCTCCAGGGAATTCGGAGCGAGAGAAACGAGGCCCCGTAACGCACATGAGAGCAATCCCGGCCAATTTCTACCGTTTGATGGGGTCTATGTGTAAAAATTTTGACTTTTTTTGGTGCACGAGCAAATCTGCTGGAAAGCGTGTGGAAGTTCGTGACGTTCGGACGATATTTGGCGACACTAAAATGCGTTTCCAGCTCCAGGGAATTCGGAGCGAGAGAAACGAGGCCCCGTAACGCACATGAGAGCAATCCCGGCCAATTTCTACCGTTTGATGGGGTCTATGTGTGACTTTTTTTGGAAAAGCTGGTGGAAGTTTCGTGACGTTCGGACGATATTTGGCGACACTAAAATGAGCGTTTTGCCAGCTCCAGGGAATTCGGAGCGAGAGAAACGAGGCCCCGTAACGCACATGAGAGCAATCCCGGCCAATTTCTACCGTTTGATGGGGTCTATGTGTAAAAATTTTGACTTTTTTTGGTGCACGAGCAAATCTGCTGGAAAGCGTGTGGAAGTTTCGTGACGTTCGGACGATATTTGGCGACACTAAAATGAGCGTTTTGCCAGCTCCAGGGAATTCGGAGCGAGAGAAACGAGGCCCCGTAACGCACATGAGAGCAATCCCGGCCAATTTCTACCGTTTGATGGGGTCTATGTGTAAAAATTTTGACTTTTTTTGGTGCACGAGCAAATCTGCTGGAAAGCGTGTGGAAGTTTCGTGACGTTCGGACGATATTTGGCGACACTAAAATGAGCGTTTTGCCAGCTCCAGGGAATTCGGAGCGAGAGAAACGAGGCCCCGTAACGCACATGAGAGCAATCCCGGCCAATTTCTACCGTTTGATGGGGTCTATGTGTAAAAATTTTGACTTTTTTTGGTGCACGAGCAAATCTGCTGGAAAGCGTGTGGAAGTTTCGTGACGTTCGGACGATATTTGGCGACACTAAAATGAGCGTTTTGCCAGCTCCAGGGAATTCGGAGCGAGAGAAACGAGGCCCCGTAACGCACATGAGAGCAATCCCGGCCAATTTCTACCGTTTGATGGGGTCTATGTGTAAAAATTTTGACTTTTTTTGGTGCACGAGCAAATCTGCTGGAAAGCGTGTGGAAGTTTCGTGACGTTCGGACGATATTTGGCGACACTAAAATGAGCGTTTTGCCAGCTCCAGGGAATTCGGAGCGAGAGAAACGAGGCCCCGTAACGCACATGAGAGCAATCCCGGCCAATTTCTACCGTTTGATGGGGTCTATGTGTAAAAATTTTGACTTTTTTTGGTGCACGAGCAAATCTGCTGGAAAGCGTGTGGAAGTTTCGTGACGTTCGGACGATATTTGGCGACACTAAAATGAGCGTTTTGCCAGCTCCAGGGAATTCGGAGCGAGAGAAACGAGGCCCCGTAACGCACATGAGAGCAATCCCGGCCAATTTCTACCGTTTGATGGGGTCTATGTGTAAAAATTTTGACTTTTTTTGGTGCACGAGCAAATCTGCTGGAAAGCGTGTGGAAGTTTCGTGACGTTCGGACGATATTTGGCGACACTAAAATGAGCGTTTTGCCAGCTCCAGGGAATTCGGAGCGAGAGAAACGAGGCCCCGTAACGCACATGAGAGCAATCCCGGCCAATTTCTACCGTTTGATGGGGTCTATGTGTAAAAATTTTGACTTTTTTTGGTGCACGAGCAAATCTGCTGGAAAGCGTGGGAAGTTTCGTGACGTTCGGACGATATTTGGCGACACTAAATGAGCGTTTTGCCAGCTCCAGGGAATTCGGAGCGAGAGAAACGAGGCCCCGTAACGCACATGAGAGCAATCCCGGCCAATTTCTACCGTTTGATGGGGTCTATGTGTAAAAATTTTGACTTTTTTTGGTGCACGAGCAAATCTGCTGGAAAGCGTGTGGAAGTTTCGTGACGTTCGGACGATATTTGGCGACACTAAAATGAGCGTTTTGCCAGCTCCAGGGAATTCGGAGCGAGAGAAACGAGGCCCCGTAACGCACATGAGAGCAATCCCGGCCAATTTCTACCGTTTGATGGGGTCTATGTGTAAAAATTTTGACTTTTTTTGGTGCACGAGCAAATCTGCTGGAAAGCGTGTGGAAGTTTCGTGACGTTCGGACGATATTTGGCGACACAAAATGAGCGTTTCCAGCTCCAGGGAATTCGGAGCGAGAGAAACGAGGCCCCGTAACGCACATGAGAGCAATCCCGGCCAATTTCTACCGTTTGATGGGGTCTATGTGTAAAAATTTTGACTTTTTTTGGTGCACGAGCAAATCTGCTGGAAAGCGTGTGGAAGTTTCGTGACGTTCGGACGATATTTGGCGACACTAAATGAGCGTTTTGCCAGCTCCAGGGAATTCGGAGCGAGAGAAACGAGGCCCCGTAACGCACATGAGAGCAATCCCGGCCAATTTCTACCGTTTGATGGGGTCTATGTGTAAAAATTTTGACTTTTTTTGGTGCACGAGCAAATCTGCTGGAAAGCGTGTGGAAGTTTCGTGACGTTCGACGATATTTGGCGACACTAAAATGAGCGTTTTGCCAGCTCCAGGGAATTCGGAGCGAGAGAAACGAGGCCCCGTAACGCACATGAGAGCAATCCCGGCCAATTTCTACCGTTTGATGGGGTCTATGTGTAAAAATTTTGACTTTTTTTGGTGCACGAGCAATCTGCTGGAAAAGCG
>NW_026891909.1:0-6904 GCF_015708825.2 Lethenteron reissneri
GGTTCGTGACGTTCCTACGATATTTGGCGACACTAAAATGAGCGATTTCCCAGCTCCAGGGAATTCGGAGCGAGAGAAACGAGGCCCCGTAACTCACATGAGAGCAATCCCGGCCAATTTCTACCGTTTGATGGGGTCTATGTGTAAAAATTTGAAGTTTTTTGGTGCACGAGCAAATCTGCTGGAAAAGCGTGTGGAAGGTTCGTGACGTTCCTACGATATTTGGCGACACTAAAATGAGCGATTTCCCAGCTCCAGGGAATTCGGAGCGAGAGAAACGAGGCCCCGTAACGCACATGAGAGCAATCCCGGCCAATTTCTACCGTTTGATGGGGTCTATGTGTGCTGGAAAAGCGTGTGGAAGTTTCGTGACGTTCGGACGATATTTGGCGACACTATAATGAGCGATTTCCCAGCTTCAGGGAATTCGGAGCGAGAGAAACGAGGCCCCGTAACGCACATGAGAGCAATCCCGTCCAATTTCTACCGTTTGATGGGGTCTATGTGTGCTGGAAAAGCGTGTGGAAGTTTCGTGACGTTCGGACGATATTTGGCGACACTATAATGAGCGTTTTGCCAGCTCCAGGGAATTCGGAGCGAGAGAAACGAGGCCCCGTAACGCACGTGAGAGCAATCCCGTCCAATTTCTACCGTTTGATGGGGTCTATGTGTAAAAATTTTGACTTTTTTTGGTACACGAGCAAATCTGCTGGAAAGGCGTGTGGAAGTTTCGTGACGTTCGGACCATATTTGGCGACACTAAAATGAGCGTTTTGCCAGCTCCAGGGAATTCGGAGCGAAAGAAACGATGCTCCGTAACGCACATGAGAGCAATCCCGGCCAATTTCTACCGTTTGATGGGGTCTGTGTGTAAAAATTTTGACTTTTTTTGGTGCACGAGCAAATCTGCTGGAAAGGCGTGTGGAAGTTTCGTGACGTTCGGACGATATTTGGCGACAAAAAATTGCGATTTCCCAGCTTCAGGGAATTTGGAGCGAGAGAAACGAGGCCCCGTAACTACATGAGAGCAATCCCGGCCAATTTCTACCGTTTGATGGGGTCTATGTGTAAAAATTTTGACTTTTTTTGGTGCACGAGCAAATCTGCTGGAAAGGCGTGTGGAAGTTTCGTGACGTTCGGACCATATTTGGCGACACTAAAATGAGCGTTTTGCCAGCTCCAGGGAATTCGGAGCGAAAGAAACGATGCTCCGTAACGCACATGAGAGCAATCCCGGCCAATTTCTACCGTTTGATGGGGTCTGTGTGTAAAAATTTTGACTTTTTTTGGTGCACGAGAAAATCTGCTGGAAAAGCGTGTGGAAGGTTCGTGACGTTGCTACGATATTTGGCGACACAAAAAATTGCGATTTCCCAGCTTCAGGGAATTCGGAGCGAGAGAAACGAGGCCCCGTAACGCACATGAGAGCAATCCCGGCCAATTTCTACCGTTTGATGGGGTCTATGTGTAAAAATTTTGACGTTTTTTGGTGCACGAGCAAATCTGCTGGAAAAGCGTGTGGAAGGTTCGTGACGTTCCTACGATATTTGGCGACACTAAAATGAGCGATTTCCCAGCTCCAGGGAATTCGGAGCGAGAGAAACGAGGCCCCGTAACTCACATGAGAGCAATCCCGGCCAATTTCTACCGTTTGATGGGGTCTATGTGTAAAATTTTGAAGTTTTTTGGTGCACGAGCAAATCTGCTGGAAAAGCGTGTGGAAGGTTCGTGACGTTCCTACGATATTTGGCGACACTAAAATGAGCGATTTCCCAGCTCCAGGGAATTCGGAGCGAGAGAAACGAGGCCCCGTAACGCACATGAGAGCAATCCCGGCCAATTTCTACCGTTTGATGGGGTCTATGTGTGCTGGAAAAGCGTGTGGAAGTTTCGTGACGTTCGGACGATATTTGGCGACACTATAATGAGCGTTTTGCCAGCTCCAGGGAATTCGGAGCGAGAGAAACGAGGCCCCGTAACGCACATGAGAGCAATCCCGGCCAATTTCTACCGTTGATGGGGTCTGTGTGTAAAAATTTTGACTTTTTTTGGTGCACGAGCAAATCTGCTGGAAAGGCGTGTGGAAGTTTCGTGACGTTCGGACGATATTTGGCGACACTATAATGAGCGTTTTGCCAGCTCCAGGGAATTCGGAGCGAGAAACGAGGCCCCGTAACGCACATGAGAGCAATCCCGGCCAATTTCTACCGTTTGATGGGGTCTATGTGTAAAAATTTTGACTTTTTTGGTGCACGAGCAAATCTGCTGGAAAGGCGTGTGGAAGTTTCGTGACGTTCGGACCATATTTGGCGACAATAAAATGAGCGTTTTGCCAGCTCCAGGGAATTCGGAGCGAAAGAAACGATGCTCCGTAACGCACATGAGAGCAATCCCGGCCAATTCTACCGTTTGATGGGGTCTGTGTGTAAAAATTTTGACTTTTTTGGTGCACGAGAAAATCTGCTGGAAAGCGTGTGGAAGGTTCGTGACGTTCGTACGATATTTGGCGACACAAAAAATTGCGATTTCCAGCTTCAGGGAATTCGGAGCGAGAGAAACGATGCTCCGTAACGCACATGAGAGCAATCCCGGCCAATTTCTACCGTTTGATGGGGTCTATGTGTGCTGGAAAAGCGTGTGGAAGTTTCGTGACGTTCGGACGATATTTGGCGACACTATAATGAGCGTTTTGCCAGCTCCAGGGAATTCGGAGCGAGAGAAACGAGGCCCCGTAACGCACATGAGAGCAATCCCGGCCAATTTCTACCGTTTGATGGGGTCTATGTGTAAAAATTTTGACTTTTTTTGGTACACGAGCAAATCTGCTGGAAAGGCGTGTGGAAGTTTCGTGACGTTCGGACCATATTTGGCGACACTATAATGAGCGTTTTGCCAGCTCCAGGGAATTCGGAGCGAAAGAAACGATGCTCCGTAACGCACATGAGAGCAATCCCGGCCAATTTCTACGTTTGATGGGGTCTGTGTGTAAAAATTTTGACTTTTTTTGGTGCACGAGAAAATCTGCTGGAAAAGCGTGTGGAAGGTTCGTGACGTTCGTACGATATTTGGCGACACAAAAATGTGCGATTTCCCAGCTTCAGGGAATTCGGAGCGAGAGAAACGATGCTCCGTAACGCACATGAGAGCAATCCCGGCCAATTTCTACCGTTTGATGGGGTCTATGTGTGCTGGAAAAGCGTGTGGAAGTTTCGTGACGTTCGGACGATATTTGGCGACACTATAATGAGCGTTTTGCCAGCTCCAGGGAATTCGGAGCGAGAGAAACGAGGCCCCGTAACGCACATGAGAGCAATCCCGGCCAATTTCTACCGTTTGATGGGGTCTATGTGTGCTGGAAAAGCGTGTGGAAGGTTCGTGACGTTCGGACGATATTTGGCGACACTATAATGAGCGTTTTGCCAGCTCCAGGGAATTCGGAGCGAGAGAAACGAGGCCCCGTAACGCACGTGAGAGCAATCCCGTCCAATTTCTACCGTTTGATGGGGTCTATGTGTGCTGGAAAAGCGTGTGGAAGTTTCGTGACGTTCGGACGATATTTGGCGACACTATAATGAGCGTTTTGCCAGCTCCAGGGAATTCGGAGCGAGAGAAACGAGGCCCCGTAACGCACATGAGAGCAATCCCGGCCAATTTCTACCGTTTGATGGGGTCTGTGTGTAAAAATTTTGACTTTTTTTGGTGCACGAGAAAATCTGCTGGAAAAGCGTGTGGAAGGTTCGTGACGTTGCTACGATATTTGGCGACACAAAAAATTGCGATTTCCCAGCTTCAGGGAATTCGGAGCGAGAGAAACGAGGCCCCGTAACGCACATGAGAGCAATCCCGGCCAATTCTACCGTTTGATGGGGTCTATGTGTAAAAATTTTGACGTTTTTTGGTGCACGAGCAAATCTGCTGGAAAAGCGTGTGGAAGGTTCGTGACGTTCCTACGATATTTGGCGACACTAAAATGAGCGATTTCCCAGCTCCAGGGAATTCGGAGCGAGAGAAACGAGGCCCCGTAACTCACATGAGAGCAATCCCGGCCAATTTCTACCGTTTGATGGGGTCTATGTGTAAAAATTTTGAAGTTTTTTGGTGCACGAGCAAATCTGCTGGAAAAGCGTGTGGAAGGTTCGTGACGTTCCTACGATATTTGGCGACACTAAAATGAGCGATTTCCCAGCTCCAGGGAATTCGGAGCGAGAGAAACGAGGCCCCGTAACGCACATGAGAGCAATCCCGGCCAATTTCTACCGTTTGATGGGGTCTATGTGTGCTGGAAAAGCGTGTGGAAGTTTCGTGACGTTCGGACGATATTTGGCGACACTATAATGAGCGATTTCCCAGCTTCAGGGAATTCGGAGCGAGAGAAACGAGGCCCCGTAACGCACATGAGAGCAATCCCGTCCAATTTCTACCGTTTGATGGGGTCTATGTGTGCTGGAAAAGCGTGTGGAAGTTTCGTGACGTTCGGACGATATTTGGCGACACTATAATGAGCGTTTTGCCAGCTCCAGGGAATTCGGAGCGAGAGAAACGAGGCCCCGTAACGCACGTGAGAGCAATCCCGTCCAATTTCTACCGTTTGATGGGGTCTATGTGTAAAAATTTTGACTTTTTTTGGTACACGAGCAAATCTGCTGGAAAGGCGTGTGGAAGTTTCGTGACGTTCGGACCATATTTGGCGACACTAAAATGAGCGTTTTGCCAGCTCCAGGGAATTCGGAGCGAAAGAAACGATGCTCCGTAACGCACATGAGAGCAATCCCGGCCAATTTCTACCGTTTGATGGGGTCTGTGTGTAAAAATTTTGACTTTTTTTGGTGCACGAGCAAATCTGCTGGAAAGGCGTGTGGAAGTTTCGTGACGTTCGGACGATATTTGGCGACACAAAAATGTGCGATTTCCCAGCTTCAGGGAATTTGGAGCGAGAGAAACGAGGCCCCGTAACTCACATGAGAGCAATCCCGGCCAATTTCTACCGTTTGATGGGGTCTATGTGTAAAAATTTTGACTTTTTTTGGTGCACGAGCAAATCTGCTGGAAAGGCGTGTGGAAGTTTCGTGACGTTCGGACCATATTTGGCGACACTAAAATGAGCGTTTTGCCAGCTCCAGGGAATTCGGAGCGAAAGAAACGATGCTCCGTAACGCACATGAGAGCAATCCCGGCCAATTTCTACCGTTTGATGGGGTCTGTGTGTAAAAATTTTGACTTTTTTTGGTGCACGAGAAAATCTGCTGGAAAAGCGTGTGGAAGGTTCGTGACGTTGCTACGATATTTGGCGACACAAAAAATTGCGATTTCCCAGCTTCAGGGAATTCGGAGCGAGAGAAACGAGGCCCCGTAACGCACATGAGAGCAATCCCGGCCAATTTCTACCGTTTGATGGGGTCTATGTGTAAAAATTTTGACGTTTTTTGGTGCACGAGCAAATCTGCTGGAAAAGCGTGTGGAAGGTTCGTGACGTTCCTACGATATTTGGCGACACTAAAATGAGCGATTTCCCAGCTCCAGGGAATTCGGAGCGAGAGAAACGAGGCCCCGTAACTCACATGAGAGCAATCCCGGCCAATTTCTACCGTTTGATGGGGTCTATGTGTAAAAATTTTGAAGTTTTTTGGTGCACGAGCAAATCTGCTGGAAAAGCGTGTGGAAGGTTCGTGACGTTCCTACGATATTTGGCGACACTAAAATGAGCGATTTCCCAGCTCCAGGGAATTCGGAGCGAGAGAAACGAGGCCCCGTAACGCACATGAGAGCAATCCCGGCCAATTTCTACCGTTTGATGGGGTCTATGTGTGCTGGAAAAGCGTGTGGAAGTTTCGTGACGTTCGGACGATATTTGGCGACACTATAATGAGCGTTTTGCCAGCTCCAGGGAATTCGGAGCGAGAGAAACGAGGCCCCGTAACGCACATGAGAGCAATCCCGGCCAATTTCTACCGTTTGATGGGGTCTGTGTGTAAAAATTTTGACTTTTTTTGGTGCACGAGCAAATCTGCTGGAAAGGCGTGTGGAAGTTTCGTGACGTTCGGACGATATTTGGCGACACTATAATGAGCGTTTTGCCAGCTCCAGGGAATTCGGAGCGAGAGAAACGAGGCCCCGTAACGCACATGAGAGCAATCCCGGCCAATTTCTACCGTTTGATGGGGTCTATGTGTAAAAATTTTGACTTTTTTTGGTGCACGAGCAAATCTGCTGGAAAGGCGTGTGGAAGTTTCGTGACGTTCGGACCATATTTGGCGACAATAAAATGAGCGTTTTGCCAGCTCCAGGGAATTCGGAGCGAAAGAAACGATGCTCCGTAACGCACATGAGAGCAATCCCGGCCAATTTCTACCGTTTGATGGGGTCTGTGTGTAAAAATTTTGACTTTTTTTGGTGCACGAGAAAATCTGCTGGAAAAGCGTGTGGAAGGTTCGTGACGTTCGTACGATATTTGGCGACACAAAAAATTGCGATTTCCCAGCTTCAGGGAATTCGGAGCGAGAGAAACGATGCTCCGTAACGCACATGAGAGCAATCCCGGCCAATTTCTACCGTTTGATGGGGTCTATGTGTGCTGGAAAAGCGTGTGGAAGTTTCGTGACGTTCGGACGATATTTGGCGACACTATAATGAGCGTTTTGCCAGCTCCAGGGAATTCGGAGCGAGAGAAACGAGGCCCCGTAACGCACATGAGAGCAATCCCGGCCAATTTCTACCGTTTGATGGGTCTATGTGTAAAAATTTTGACTTTTTTTGGTACACGAGCAAATCTGCTGGAAAGGCGTGTGGAAGTTTCGTGACGTTCGGACCATATTTGGCGACACTATAATGAGCGTTTTGCCAGCTCCAGGGAATTCGGAGCGAAAGAAACGATGCTCCGTAACGCACATGAGAGCAATCCCGGCCA
>NW_026891910.1:0-6676 GCF_015708825.2 Lethenteron reissneri
AAGCGTGTGGAAGTTTCGTGACGTTCGGACGATATTTGGCGACACTATAATGAGCGTTTTGCCAGCTCCAGGGAATTCGGAGCGAGAGAAACGAGGCCCCGTAACGCACGTGAGAGCAATCCCGTCCAATTTCTACCGTTTGATGGGGTCTATGTGTAAAAATTTTGACTTTTTTTGGTACACGAGCAAATCTGCTGGAAAGGCGTGTGGAAGTTTCGTGACGTTCGGACCATATTTGGCGACACTATAATGAGCGTTTTGCCAGCTCCAGGGAATTCGGAGCGAGAGAAACGAGGCCCCGTAACGCACATGAGAGCAATCCCGGCCAATTTCTACCGTTTGATGGGGTCTGTGTGTAAAAATTTTGACTTTTTTTGGTGCACGAGAAAATCTGCTGGAAAAGCGTGTGGAAGGTTCGTGACGTTGCTACGATATTTGGCGACACAAAAAATTGCGATTTCCCAGCTTCAGGGAATTCGGAGCGAGAGAAACGAGGCCCCGTAACGCACATGAGAGCAATCCCGGCCAATTTCTACCGTTTGATGGGGTCTATGTGTAAAAATTTTGACGTTTTTTGGTGCACGAGCAAATCTGCTGGAAAAGCGTGTGGAAGGTTCGTGACGTTCCTACGATATTTGGCGACACTAAAATGAGCGATTTCCCAGCTCCAGGGAATTCGGAGCGAGAGAAACGAGGCCCCGTAACTC
Source organism: Lethenteron reissneri (assembly GCF_015708825.2). Taxonomy (NCBI): domain Eukaryota; kingdom Metazoa; phylum Chordata; class Hyperoartia; order Petromyzontiformes; family Petromyzontidae; genus Lethenteron; species Lethenteron reissneri. Next base: position 708 of record NW_026891910.1, read on the forward strand.
ACATGAGAGCAATCCCGGCCAATTTCTACCGTTTGATGGGGTCTATGTGTAAAAATTTTGAAGTTTTTTGGTGCACGAGCAAATCTGCTGGAAAAGCGTGGGAAGGTTCGTGCGTTCCTACGATATTTGGCGACACTAAAATGAGCGATTTCCCAGCTCCAGGGAATTCGGAGCGAGAGAAACGAGGCCCCGTAACGCACATGAGAGCAATCCCGGCCAATTTCTACCGTTTGATGGGGTCTATGTGTGCTGGAAAAGCGTGTGGAAGTTTCGTGACGTTCGGACGATATTTGGCGACACTATAATGAGCGATTTCCCAGCTTCAGGGAATTCGGAGCGAGAGAAACGAGGCCCCGTAACGCACATGAGAGCAATCCCGTCCAATTTCTACCGTTTGATGGGGTCTATGTGTGCTGGAAAAGCGTGTGGAAGTTTCGTGACGTTCGGACGATATTTGGCGACACTATAATGAGCGTTTTGCCAGCTCCAGGGAATTCGGAGCGAGAGAAACGAGGCCCCGTAACGCACGTGAGAGCAATCCCGTCCAATTTCTACCGTTTGATGGGGTCTATGTGTAAAAATTTTGACTTTTTTTGGTACACGAGCAAATCTGCTGGAAAGGCGTGTGGAAGTTTCGTGACGTTCGGACCATATTTGGCGACACTAAAATGAGCGTTTTGCCAGCTCCAGGGAATTCGGAGCGAAAGAAACGATGCTCCGTAACGCACATGAGAGCAATCCCGGCCAATTTCTACCGTTTGATGGGGTCTGTGTGTAAAAATTTTGACTTTTTTTGGTGCACGAGCAAATCTGCTGGAAAGGCGTGTGGAAGTTTCGTGACGTTCGGACGATATTTGGCGACACAAAAAATTGCGATTTCCCAGCTTCAGGGAATTTGGAGCGAGAGAAACGAGGCCCCGTAACTCACATGAGAGCAATCCCGGCCAATTTCTACCGTTTGATGGGGTCTATGTGTAAAAATTTTGACTTTTTTTGGTGCACGAGCAAATCTGCTGGAAAGGCGTGTGGAAGTTTCGTGACGTTCGGACCATATTTGGCGACACTAAAATGAGCGTTTTGCCAGCTCCAGGGAATTCGGAGCGAAAGAAACGATGCTCCGTAACGCACATGAGAGCAATCCCGGCCAATTTCTACCGTTTGATGGGGTCTGTGTGTAAAAATTTGACTTTTTTTGGTGCACGAGAAAATCTGCTGGAAAAGCGTGTGGAAGGTTCGTGACGTTGCTACGATATTTGGCGACACAAAAAATTGCGATTTCCCAGCTTCAGGGAATTCGGAGCGAGAGAAACGAGGCCCCGTAACGCACATGAGAGCAATCCCGGCCAATTTCTACCGTTTGATGGGGTCTATGTGTAAAAATTTTGACGTTTTTTGGTGCACGAGCAAATCTGCTGGAAAGCGTGTGGAAGGTTCGTGACGTTCCTACGATATTTGGCGACACTAAAATGAGCGATTTCCCAGCTCCAGGGAATTCGGAGCGAGAGAAACGAGGCCCCGTAACTCACATGAGAGCAATCCCGGCCAATTTCTACCGTTTGATGGGGTCTATGTGTAAAAATTTTGAAGTTTTTTGGTGCACGAGCAAATCTGCTGGAAAAGCGTGTGGAAGGTTCGTGACGTTCCTACGATATTTGGCGACACTAAAATGAGCGATTTCCCAGCTCCAGGGAATTCGGAGCGAGAGAAACGAGGCCCCGTAACGCACATGAGAGCAATCCCGGCCAATTTCTACCGTTTGATGGGGTCTATGTGTGCTGAAAAGCGTGTGGAAGTTTCGTGACGTTCGGACGATATTTGGCGACACTATAATGAGCGTTTTGCCAGCTCCAGGGAATTCGGAGCGAGAGAAACGAGGCCCCGTAACGCACATGAGAGCAATCCCGGCCAATTTCTACCGTTTGATGGGGTCTGTGTGTAAAAATTTTGACTTTTTTTGGTGCACGAGAAAATCTGCTGGAAAAGCGTGTGGAAGGTTCGTGACGTTCGTACGATATTTGGCGACACAAAAAATTGCGATTTCCCAGCTTCAGGGAATTCGGAGCGAGAGAAACGAGGCCCCGTAACTCACATGAGAGCAATCCCGGCCAATTTCTACCGTTTGATGGGGTCTGTGTGTAAAAATTTTGACTTTTTTTGGTGCACGAGAAAATCTGCTGGAAAGGCGTGTGGAAGTTTCGTGACGTTCGGACGATATTTGGCGACACTATAATGAGCGTTTTGCCAGCTTCAGGGAATTCGGAGCGAGAGAAACGAGGCCCCGTAACGCACATGAGAGCAATCCCGGCCAATTTCTACCGTTTGATGGGGTCTATGTGTAAAAATTTTGACTTTTTTTGGTGCACGAGCAAATCTGCTGGAAAGGCGTGTGGAAGTTTCGTGACGTTCGGACCATATTTGGCGACAATAAAATGAGCGTTTTGCCAGCTCCAGGGAATTCGGAGCGAAAGAAACGATGCTCCGTAACGCACATGAGAGCAATCCCGGCCAATTTCTACCGTTTGATGGGGTCTGTGTGTAAAAATTTTGACTTTTTTTGGTGCACGAGAAAATCTGCTGGAAAAGCGTGTGGAAGGTTCGTGACGTTCGTACGATATTTGGCGACACAAAAAATTGCGATTTCCCAGCTTCAGGGAATTCGGAGCGAGAGAAACGATGCTCCGTAACGCACATGAGAGCAATCCCGGCCAATTTCTACCGTTTGATGGGGTCTATGTGTGCTGGAAAAGCGTGTGGAAGTTTCGTGACGTTCGGACGATATTTGGCGACACTATAATGAGCGTTTTGCCAGCTCCAGGGAATTCGGAGCGAGAGAAACGAGGCCCCGTAACGCACATGAGAGCAATCCCGGCCAATTTCTACCGTTTGATGGGGTCTATGTGTAAAAATTTTGACTTTTTTTGGTACACGAGCAAATCTGCTGGAAAGGCGTGTGGAAGTTTCGTGACGTTCGGACCATATTTGGCGACACTATAATGAGCGTTTTGCCAGCTCCAGGGAATTCGGAGCGAGAGAAACGAGGCCCCGTAACGCACATGAGAGCAATCCCGGCCAATTTCTACCGTTTGATGGGGTCTATGTGTGCTGGAAAAGCGTGTGGAAGTTTCGTGACGTTCCGACGATATTTGGCGACACTATAATGAGCGATTTCCCAGCTTCAGGGAATTCGGAGCGAGAGAAACGAGGCCCCGTAACTCACATGAGAGCAATCCCGGCCAATTTCTACCGTTTGATGGGGTCTATGTGTAAAAATTTTGAAGTTTTTTGGTGCACGAGCAAATCTGCTGGAAAAGCGTGTGGAAGGTTCGTGACGTTCCTACGATATTTGGCGACACTAAAATGAGCGATTTCCCAGCTCCAGGGAATTCGGAGCGAGAGAAACGAGGCCCCGTAACGCACATGAGAGCAATCCCGGCCAATTTCTACCGTTTGATGGGGTCTATGTGTGCTGGAAAAGCGTGTGGAAGTTTCGTGACGTTCGGACGATATTTGGCGACACTATAATGAGCGATTTCCCAGCTTCAGGGAATTCGGAGCGAGAGAAACGAGGCCCCGTAACTCACATGAGAGCAATCCCGGCCAATTTCTACCGTTTGATGGGGTCTATGTGTAAAAATTTTGAAGTTTTTTGGTGCACGAGCAAATCTGCTGGAAAAGCGTGTGGAAGGTTCGTGACGTTCCTACGATATTTGGCGACACTAAAATGAGCGATTTCCCAGCTCCAGGGAATTCGGAGCGAGAGAAACGAGGCCCCGTAACGCACATGAGAGCAATCCCGGCCAATTTCTACCGTTTGATGGGGTCTATGTGTGCTGGAAAAGCGTGTGGAAGTTTCGTGACGTTCGGACGATATTTGGCGACACTATAATGAGCGTTTTGCCAGCTCCAGGGAATTCGGAGCGAGAGAAACGAGGCCCCGTAACGCACATGAGAGCAATCCCGGCCAATTTCTACCGTTTGATGGGGTCTATGTGTGCTGGAAAAGCGTGTGGAAGTTTCGTGACGTTCGGACGATATTTGGCGACACTATAATGAGCGTTTTGCCAGCTCCAGGGAATTCGGAGCGAGAGAAACGAGGCCCCGTAACGCACATGAGAGCAATCCCGGCCAATTTCTACCGTTTTATGGGGTCTATGTGTGCTGGAAAAGCGTGTGGAAGTTTCGTGACGTTCGGACGATATTTGGCGACACTATAATGAGCGTTTTGCCAGCTCCAGGGAATTCGGAGCGAGAGAAACGAGGCCCCGTAACGCACATGAGAGCAATCCCGGCCAATTTCTACCGTTTGATGGGGTCTATGTGTAAAAATTTTGACGTTTTTTGGTGCACGAGCAAATCTGCTGGAAAAGCGTGTGGAAGGTTCGTGACGTTCGTACGATATTTGGCGACACAAAAATGTGCGATTTCCCAGCTTCAGGGAATTCGGAGCGAGAGAAACGAGGCCCCGTAACTCACATGAGAGCAATCCCGGCCAATTTCTACCGTTTGATGGGGTCTGTGTGTAAAAATTTTGACTTTTTTTGGTGCACGAGAAAATCTGCTGGAAAGGCGTGTGGAAGTTTCGTGACGTTCGGACGATATTTGGCGACACTATAATGAGCGATTTCCCAGCTTCAGGGAATTCGGAGCGAGAGAAACGAGGCCCCGTAACTCACATGAGAGCAATCCCGGCCAATTTCTACCGTTTGATGGGGTCTGTGTGTAAAATTTTGACTTTTTTTGGTGCACGAGCAAATCTGCTGGAAAGGCGTGTGGAAGTTTCGTGACGTTCGGACGATATTTGGCGACACTATAATGAGCGTTTTGCCAGCTCCAGGGAATTCGGAGCGAGAGAAACGAGGCCCCGTAACGCACATGAGAGCAATCCCGGCCAATTTCTACCGTTTTATGGGGTCTATGTGTGCTGGAAAAGCGTGTGGAAGTTTCGTGACGTTCGGACGATATTTGGCGACACTATAATGAGCGTTTTGCCAGCTCCAGGGAATTCGGAGCGAGAGAAACGAGGCCCCGTAACGCACATGAGAGCAATCCCGGCCAATTTCTACCGTTTGATGGGGTCTATGTGTAAAAATTTTGACGTTTTTTGGTGCACGAGCAAATCTGCTGGAAAAGCGTGTGGAAGGTTCGTGACGTTCGTACGATATTTGGCGACACAAAAAATTGCGATTTCCCAGCTTCAGGGAATTCGGAGCGAGAGAAACGAGGCCCCGTAACTCACATGAGAGCAATCCCGGCCAATTTCTACCGTTTGATGGGGTCTGTGTGTAAAAATTTTGACTTTTTTTGGTGCACGAGAAAATCTGCTGGAAAGGCGTGTGGAAGTTTCGTGACGTTCGGACGATATTTGGCGACACTATAATGAGCGTTTTGCCAGCTCCAGGGAATTCGGAGCGAGAGAAACGAGGCCCCGTAACGCACATGAGAGCAATCCCGGCCAATTTCTACCGTTTTATGGGGTCTATGTGTGCTGGAAAAGCGTGTGGAAGTTTCGTGACGTTCGGACGATATTTGGCGACACTATAATGAGCGTTTTGCCAGCTCCAGGGAATTCGGAGCGAGAGAAACGAGGCCCCGTAACGCACATGAGAGCAATCCCGGCCAATTTCTACCGTTTGATGGGGTCTATGTGTAAAAATTTTGACGTTTTTTGGTGCACGAGCAAATCTGCTGGAAAAGCGTGTGGAAGGTTCGTGACGTTCGTACGATATTTGGCGACACAAAAAATTGCGATTTCCCAGCTTCAGGGAATTCGGAGCGAGAGAAACGAGGCCCCGTAACTCACATGAGAGCAATCCCGGCCAATTTCTACCGTTTGATGGGGTCTGTGTGTAAAAATTTTGACTTTTTTTGGTGCACGAGAAATCTGCTGGAAAAGCGTGTGGAAGGTTCGTGACGTTCGTACGATATTTGGCGACACAAAAAATTGCGATTTCCCAGCTTCAGGGGAATCC
>NW_026891911.1:0-6667 GCF_015708825.2 Lethenteron reissneri
ACCAGAATATCCACCACACCACCAGCACCACCACCACCAACACCACCACCACCAACACCACCAACACCACCACCAGCACCACCACCAACACCACCATCAGCACCAACACCACCACCAACACCACCACAAGCACCACCACCAACACCACCACCACCACCACCAACACCACCACCACCACACCACCAACACCACCACCAGCACCACCACCAACACCACCACCAGCACCAACACCACCACCACACCACCACAAGCACCACCACCAACACCACCACCACCAGCACCACACCAACACCACCAGCACCACCACCAGCACCACCACCATCACCACGAGCACCATCACCAGCACCACCACCAGCACCACCACCACCAGCACCACCACCAGCACCACCACCAACACCACCACCACCAGCACCACCACCAACACCAACACCACCACCAACACCACCAGCACCACCACCAGCACCACCACCAACACCACCACCAGCACCACCACCACCAGCACCAGCACCACCACCAACACCACCACCAACACCAACACCACACCACCAACACCACCACCAACACCACCACCAGCACCACCACCACCAGCACCAGCACCACCACCAACACCACCACCAACACCACCACACACCAACACCACCACCAACACCACCACCAGCACCACCACCACCAACACCAGCACCAGCACCACCAACACCACCACCAACACCACCACCCAGGGGTTACGAGTTTACAAAAAGAAGTGTCAGTTGAGCCCCGCCAAGGGATATGTTTCCCAAAGCACAAATTCGAGTTCACGTTTACACGCGAGGCGCGCCCGATGATTGGTAACAACAGTGGTGGATGCCGATCGGATTTTTGTATCACGTTCGCCTGACCCAGGCTCGCGGTGGCGAGGTGTTGACTCCATCGCCTGGTATACAGGAGGTCGTGGGTTCTGTTGTTCTTGTGTATTAGGGATTTGGCCGCGTCTCTCTTCCCGTGGTCGCGTGGATTTTTCTCCGGGGTCTTCCCTACACATTGATAACACTGGACTTTTGCAGCTGTTCTAGACTAATTTCAGGGTGGTGATCCCAAATCTGATCTCAGATTTGGGCTATCACATCTCATTTTTATGCTATCGGCAAAACCCCATTTTCATTGATTTTACCCGAAATTAACTCTGTCCATTATGTTTGCAAGTTGTTGCGAGTCAGTGACTGCTTTAGTGTTAAAATATGGTGCTGTATTTTTAGGATAGTGTTTATAATATCATTTTATGTAGATATCCACATTTATTTAATATTTTTCTTCCGCAGTTTTTATTGAAAATGCAATATTTGATATCTCAAATTCCCGATGTGATAAATTTGGAATCAGCACCCCAAAATTACCTTCAACCCGTTGGAATACCTTTTGCCAGAAAAAGTGTGTTGACCAGTGTTATCAGCGTCGCGCGTTTAGAGCTCGTGGCTGCTGTAAATATCCACGCGAGTCATCATTTGTGGTGAGGTCATTCTAAAAAAAACAGCTCTATAGGCTCATGCGGGCCTTACCTGGTACAATTAAAAAATGTAAATTAAAATCAAACATCACGAGACGAAAAAAGTTCGCTCGCAAATGTTGCAGAGCAGAGCAACCCCACCCCCCCAGAGAATTCTCGCTGAAGTGGATATCACAAAACTACTCTGAGATCTCCTCTGCCAACTGAACCGCTGGTCCTCGCAACGGTCGAGATCGTCTCACGCAGGGCCGAGCAGACCTAGGGGAGGCCCACACCCGGTCGACTCCATCAATAATGGGCAGTGTTTGTGTGCGCGTCGTGCGCGCTCACAAACGCTCGCCTCCATTGACCCATTTATAGATCGAGCGGCGTTTAAACTGCGGGCGTGGAGGGGCGGGGGAGTAGGGACAGAGGGGAGGGGGATATGGGGGGGTGAGGGGTGACCTCCCATTGACCTCTCGTGCCCAGAGGAGATGGGAATGCGCGCAGACAGGCACACAGCTCCCTCGCAATTCGCGTGTGCACACACACACACGTACGTGTACACACACACACACGCGTACGTGTACAGCCGTCTTGGCGATCCACTGCTGGATGAGCGGCTCTGCACACCGTTGCGGGTTCGTGGTGGGGGGCGCTATGACCAGACTTCACCCATCACGCTGGTCAGTGCGCATTGACAACAACAAAAACAACAACAGTTCCTGATCACACCAAGACAACAACAATATGCAGTCCGCTCAATGGCATCGCACGTTGTAAATGAACTATCGATGGTACAACGGGTCAGGTTTAAAGTTACCATTGCCAGTAGTGACCGCTGTAGTCTGGCACTAATGTTCTGCTTCAAGATAACAATGGCAGGATGACAATAGCAGCATAACAATAGCAGGATAACAATAGCAGGTTAACGATAGCCGCATAACAATAACAAAATATCAATAGTAGCATAACAAAAGCAGCATAACAATAGCAGGATAACAATAGCAGCATAACAATAGCATCATAACAATAGCAACATAACAATAGCAGCATAACAATAGCAGGATAACAATAGCTTAATAACATAAGCAGCATAACAATAGCAGGATAACAATAACAGGATAACAATAGCAGGGTGACAATAGCAGGATAACAATAGCAGGATAACAATAGCTGGATAACAATAACAGCATAACAATAGCAGCATAACAATATTTCCGTGGATTAACATGGAAGCTCGACTTCCACCTACCCACCTACCGCACCTCATCTCTCTCTCTCTTCCGTGCCGCCCCAATGATCCGATCTAAATCCTCAATTTCGATCGGATCATTGGGGAGTATTAGTAATAAATCGGCATTTTACGACCCCCACTGCCACTGTGTAGCATTTTATTACGTCCCAGGGACTCTATGAGATGATAGGACAATAGTCTGAGTCCATAATTGGCAATAAGTAACGGCAAAGCAGTTATAAGTGACTCACAGAATTATGCGCAGTTGCGTCTACAGTACACGACTTCCCTGAAGGCATTCACCTTCAGCAAGCGCGATGCCGATCACACAACGCGGTTCGATTTCGATCCTCGATCGATGGCTGCGCCATCGCCGCACACGCATCGAATAAAAAGCAAGGGACAAGTCCTTACTTACTAACAACTTCTTACTTACTAACAACTCCTATAATTTTTATTTTCTGGAGGGGTTGCCCCCCCCCCTACCTGAAAATCCTGGCTCTGCCATTGCCCCCATGCCCCAACACAAACAAGAAACTAAACCATTTTTTTATTTTACCACTGAGCTGTTTCGCTAAAAAAAATTCAGAAGCGACCTGGCCACAAATGATAGCACAACGAAGTGGCCTATCGTCATTATCATCATCATCATGTGGAAATGTTTCACCGTCAACTCCTGCAAACGCGCGTGACGTTGTTTCTGAACGTGGACAGGAAAACCGACGGACCCGGAGAAGAATCCACGCGACCACAGGCAGAGAGAGAGAGAGACAGACAGACACAAAACTCAAAATTATACAACAGGCGTCAGTGTCGGGGTCGAACCCACGACCTCCTTGCATACCAGGCGAGGGAGTTAACATCTCGCTTCCCACCCACCCATCTACCTCCCTCGATCCCTCCCTCCCTCCCATCGCGAGGCCCAGGCTGTGAGTGCGGAGGGGAGGGCGTGGGGATGTGCGTGTGTGCGTGTGTGCGCGGCTGTAGGAGCAACATCGGGGTGATGTCAGCGCGTCTCGCCTGTCGCCGGCGGGAGGACAAATGAGGTTGTGAGGATTTCTTGACCAAAGGCGCCGAGATGTGATTTGTTGTGTCTCGGCCGATGGAGACACGTGCAGTGACACTCACAGGCGATGGTAAATGTCCTCCCTCTTCCCACATGTAGCCTGTAACAGGCTGTTGGGGCAAGCGCTGTTGGCGAGCACCTATTATGGCCGGCACGGCACACGATGTTTGAACACCGCACCCGAAGTAATTTGAGGCTGAGTCGACCTAGGGGAGGTCTAGGACCGGCTCGAATAATCGTTAGGGATGTTGGTGGTGACCCTGAATCGAACTCGGGTCACCAGGTGAGTGGCGCTGCACGCTAACACTGCGACACAGCTGACGCTACAGCGACAGCTGTCATTCGCCACCAGGTGACGGTGACGTTACCACGGGGCTTGTGCCAGGCTACGTGCACCTTGAGGCCACGCAAAGTGTCGAAGGCTGGCAAGCGGTCACGGGATGGACCCAGGTATTCGGGATTGGCAGATGCACCACCTGTACTCTCCATTGTGCCACATTTACTACGTTTTAGACGCCGGGCGCTCCACTCGTTGTTGTGAGCATCGCTCCTCCGCCCTCCGTTGTTGTTGGAGGGCGACTGCCTCCAACTGCCCAGTAGCGTCCTTCACGAGCCTCCTCCATAGAGGCCGATCTTGACACCGCTGGTACCAGTCAGCGGCAAGTCCACTCAGCTCCACGTCCTCCTGTACCACATCACTCTATCTCTTCTCTAGCCCGTGCCGGACCCGTTAAGCCTCATCTACCCGGCCAAACAGAAGCTACTTGGGCATGCAATGGCTGGGCATGCGGGCTACACGACACAGCTAACGCAGTCTCGCCTGCCGGAGGAGCTCGCTGATGGGACGCTGTCGAGATCTTTCAAGGATCTGTGAGCTCCTCGCACAATCCCGTCTGGTTAGAACCCAGAAGGATCGCCCACAGACCAGGTGATCGTGTAAATGGGTCCACGTTGCACAATCGTGGCGAGGAAGAGGACTTAGCTTTGGTGGAGAAGCGCCTGAGAGCTTCGTATGGGGCGATTGGCCATGCAGCTTCCACGCAGCGTTACTCACGCAGAAGATTAGTGCTGGATTCAGCCACATTTGCCAATGTGATTTGTAAATGTAATCCTGAGCAATGTATTGAGCGTTCAATTTTAATGTACAATTTTTTTTTTTGAAGGACTGTGCATTGTCTTGGGGTGGTCTGGGGACTTTCTGCTGTCGTTTTACCACCTTTCCGAAGCGTGGAAATTGATGATGCGAGTTGAACTAATATTCGTTGTGTATACTCTTAGTTTTTTTCGGTAAAAGTCACGTAGGTAAAAAAATTAAATGAAATTAATAAAAAATAAAATAATAATAACACACTTGATACAGCAAATCTGGCCTCACTTGATACAGCAAATCTGGCTGTGACGGTCCCACCTGATGACGGAGACTTGTGTTGCCTCCGAAACGTCGTGATTTTTTAAAAAAATGTTTATTAATTTTAATTTCTTTTTTTTACCTACGTGACTTTACCGAAAAGACTAAGAGTATGAATCCTTGCAGTCACTTCAAATCTAGAATTAATACGTTGTGTAATTATTAAATGGGGGCCACGGTTGTGAGATGTTAACTACCTCGCCTGGTGTGCAGGAGTTCGGGGGTTCGATCCCGACCCTGATGCCTGCTGCTGCTGTATATATTTGGAGTTAGCCAAGTTCTCCCCGTGGTCGCGTGCAATTTTTTTCTCCGGGCCCTCTCCACATTTAGAAAAACGCATTAAGATTATTCAGATTGCTTTGGTACCATAAATGTCTAAATGATGGGCCGCTCAGTTAATACCGCAGAGGGTTTTGCCCGGTAGGATGGGGATGTTTAGACTTAAAACTTTTGTGACCGCAGGAATTCATATTCTTGGTTCTTTCGATAAAGTCACGTCGAAGGGAAATAATAAAATAATAAAATAAAACGGAATATTTTTCTTTTATTTTTTTTATTTTAAAAAAATTAATTATATATATATATTTTTGTATTTGTATTTTTATTTTATTATGTTTTATTTTTATTATTTCATTATTTCCCTTCTATGTGACTTTACCGAAAGAACCAAGAATATGAATCCCTGCAGTCACGAAAGCTTTAAATCGAAAATCTCTCGTGCTCTGCACCGCTACCGTGTTGGTTGTTGAAACGCTCTTACCCGCCCCTCCTGCACATCTGTGACAAAGAGCTTTATAGCTCTTCGGATTCCTCCTCCTGCAGTATCAATACAATATTCTGATTCTGGTGACAAGATAACGCCACTCGACTGACTTAAAGCAAGACTTCGACTACTAAATCCGGAGCCGGTCATAAGCACACCGCAGAACCTGCACCATCGCTCACGGTGCGTTGAAGTGATTGAGTTTGTGATGAAGTAAACATTCCCAGGCATCAACTTTGTGTTGGTGGTGGGAGGAGGGGGGGGGGCGGTGAGGCCCTCGCCTCTGATTGCCTCTAACTCCCTCTCGGAGTGAGCAGCAATTACCCGATCATCAGCATGCATGACAATATGGGTTGACCATTTGGGAGCGGTCCCTTGGCTTAACCGAGGCATCGATCAGCCCTCTCTTAGTTTCTCCGGCACAGCCACAGATAGCCACACATCTACACATACAAAGACCCGTCCTCCCGTACACCCTTTAGCAGACTATCGGGGCAAAGCGCTGTGAGCGAGCCGCCGATTGAGGCTTTTGAAAGGGGGCTAAGCGGTTGTTGTGGCTTGGACCACGGGTCGTCTGAATTCTGTATCCCCCCCCCCCCCCGTGCCGATGCTTGCACCCGCGCTCAGGTATCGATTGAAGGCTGAGTCAGCCTAGGGGACACACGCTTGGAGACGTCCTTTCACAAGACGGGATATTCGCTTTGTGAAGAGTTCTCAGGGGGTGGAGCGGC
>NW_026891912.1:0-6641 GCF_015708825.2 Lethenteron reissneri
AATGATCCGAGCGTGCTCGCTATTTCAAAGACAATGAGTTGCTGCTCCAGAGGGAGATGTTTCCTGAAAACACAAAAATACCCTTTGACCTGTATCACAAGCACAATGAGTCTCACCTGAGTTATCTGTACAGGTTACTTGCAAAACACACACTGTGTCATAACATCACTTATTCAATGTTTGACCCTTATAGACAAAAGGTTACATGTACGCACACCATCAGACAAGTATTCAGTCTAAATTATTGACAGGCATAAGAACAAAATTGAATGACTGCACTGAAATATGCTTTATTAGTTTACATCCTATTAACAAGAAGCTAATTTAAAAATACGCACCGTCTGCTTAACAGTGTATGTACAACATACTAATGCACCATTCAAAACGAGTCGGCCATTGCATGCTGGCATCTGGGTAAAAATGTAGCAAATTCTAAACATTACCTACAAACTCCACAACTGAGATGCCACATCAACCATCGCCCCCCAGACAGGCTCTTGTCCACACGCAGGACGGTGCAGGGCCACCACCTTGTGCCACACAGGGGCAGCTGCCACTTGGGGATGTTTCGAGTGTTTGAGACGAGATACGATGCAAAACTCAGAGTTGCAGAGGCGATTAAGCAAGCACCATATAAATGCAATTATGATGAGAACAGAGTGAATGCTTGGGAGCTTATTGGCTCTCGCTCCTGGTTAGAGATCTACCCAACACACAGGTCCACAAAGACTGGCCGCTCTTACCCTGCAGGTTGAATCTAGGAATTGGGTGTTCAACTTCACATTCTTGTCATTAAAGGCCTGTGACAAGGGTGCATCTATTGGAGCGGCATCGTCACTGGCTTATACATCTACCGGGTCTCCATTTGACTTTGTATTGTCTCGGAGGAAGTCCACCCACACCTCCACTTCCACAAACTGCTGCTGGGAGTTGCCTCGCTCTGCCTCACAGTCAGAATTCTCCTCCTGCTTCACGTTGCCTCCATCGATGTGAAGGTCACATTTTGGAGTTGAATCTTCATCTTCACATTTTACCTTCACTTCTTCGCTCTTCACCATCACTTCTTCACATTTCACCTTCACCTCTTCATATTTCACCTCGTTACCTTTAAAAGTGTCCAAGCTGGGATTTTCTTCCAGTTCTTGTTTGATGACAGATGGGCTCATTGCAGCACTTTGACTTGCACAAGCTGATTTCAGACTCCACTCCTGGTGGACCTTCTGATGCTTGCGTGATCTCTGGTGTACATGAAAATTTGGTGAACATGCAAATGCCTTCCCAAATGGAGTGCACCTGAAGGGTTTCTCTCCCGTGTGTGTTCTCTGGTGTTTTACAAGAGATGACTGTGCAAATGCCTTCCCACACACACTGCACTTGAAGGGTTTCTCTCCCGTGTGTGTTCTCTGGTGTTTTACAAGAGAAGATGACTCTGCAAACGCCTTCCCACACACACTGCACTTGAAGGGTTTCTCTCCCGTGTGTGTTCTCTTGTGTGTTACAAGAGCAGATGACTGTGCAAATGCCTTCCCACACACACTGCACTTGAAGGGTTTCTCTCCCGTGTGTGTTCTCTGGTGTTTTACAAGAGAAGATGACTCTGCAAACGCCTTCCCACAGACACTGCACTTGAAGGGTTTCTCTCCTGTGTGTGTTCTCTGGTGTGTTACAAGAGTAGATGACTGTGCAAATGCCTTCCCACACACACTGCACTTGAAGGGTTTCTCTCCCGTGTGTGTTCTCTGGTGTATTACGAGATGATGTAAAACAGAAAACACCTTCCCACACAGAGTACACTTGAAGGGTTTCTCTCCCGTGTGTGTTCTCTGGTGTCTTTTAAGAACAGATGAATGTGCAAACGCCTTCCCACACACAGTGCACTTGAAAGCTTTCTCTCCCTGTGTGTTATCTGGTGTGTCTTAAGATTATATGACTGTGCAAATACCTCGTCACACACACTGCACTTGAAGGGTTTCTCTCCCGTGTGTGTTCTCTGGTGTCTTTTAAGAGCAGATTGCCATGCAAATGCCTTCCCACACACAGTGCACTTGAAGGGTTTCTCTCCTGTGTGTGTTCTCTGGTGCTGTGTCAAATTTCCAGTCCGCTCCGTGCTGTATCCACGCTGGTCGCATTGTTGCCTTGCCGTACCGAGCTGTGCTGAGTGCCTTTGCTCCATCAGACCAAGCGACAGCTGCAGACAGAAAAAAATTATATCCACACCACCTACACGTCAGACACAGAGTAATGCATATACACAGTCACACGTGACTTACACGTCTATACTTATTCATATATTCATGATGTAGTGAAAAAGTTCACCAAATTCATCACACGGGCTGTTATGGCACACAATGAGAGGGTGAATGGTCACAAACATGCCTGGAAGCCCTTGTATCTTCAAAATGAATGTTAACCCAAAACTCCGAGCACACAATATCGGCTGTCTGGCTACAAAAGGAATATTTTGAAAGCTAAATTCAGCTGACATAGCAAAGGGTGTTGAAAATAATACTATTTGTGTTATGCAGAAATGCATAAATTAATGTTCAATCGCAACTTAGAGGTGTGAAGCCAGCCAGGCTCACGATGTCCTGAATGCTGAGATGAGCAGATCTGACTTCAGCTGCTGCACGTGTGTGCTGTGTCAACTTCTTGACTTTTCCATTCTTATAAAGAGTTCCAGAGGAAACCAAAAACAAACTATTGTTGTGATATAACCTCCGTGTTCAATAGAGTTAATAGATCTTCTTGGTTCTGTCGGTAAAGTCACGTAGAAGGGAAGTAATAAAATAATAAAAAATAAAACATAATAAAATAATTCTCACGACGTTTCGGCCACAACGCAAGCAGCCGTCCTCAGGTAAAAACCAGGTCTGTCAGAAAACCAGGTCTGTCAGACCTGGTTTTCACCTGAGGACGGCTGCTTGCGTTGTGGCCGAAACGTCGTGAGAATTATTTAATGTTTTATTTGTATTATTTTATTATTTCCCTTCTACGTGACTTTACCGAAAGAATCCAGAAGATATGATATTGTTTTGATATAACGTGCGTGTTCAACAGAGTGAACAGACTTGACTCTGGCACACACACACTGCCATGGTTAACAGCAGCAGGGGTTGTCTCCTCCACATTTAGAGTCAACATGAGCACGCGCTCAGCGTGTTTGACAGACATTGACACACGTAGTCTTGGTTCTAAAGTCACGTAGATAGCAAATACAAATAACAGATCATGGAAATAAACAAAGACCACTTGTGTTGCGGTCAAAACGTCGTGGGTTTTTTTGTTTTATTTCCAAATTTTTATTTAATTAAAAATTTGGATCTGTTATTTTATTTTCTATCTCCGTGACTTTACCGAAAGAACCAAGAATATGAATTGTTGCAGTTACGAAAGTTTTAAGTCAAAACATTGACACACGCGTTGACAAAACCCCACCCACCTTGTGTTGTGGGCAGGTAGCTTCTGTAAACAAGAGCGGTACAGCAGCTCAGGCGGGCTTGGGCTGGTAAAAAAACGAAAAAAAAAACTGCGTTAATATCTACAATAAACCAAAGTGACAAAGTAGCGAGCCGCGTGAAGACAAATGAAACTTAAGGGAGGGAATTAAAGCAAACGCGACCAGGCGAGGGCAGGAGGCAAGGCCCCGCGTGTCTAGGCCCCGCGTTGTAAAGTTCCAACTTGGACATCGATTCACAAGCTGCTCTAGTGACATCCCTACGAGAGAGAGAGAGCGAGGCTCTACCTTGGTAAACAACAACAACCACAACAACAACAACAACCACAACAACAACAACCACAACGATGAGAATTTCTCACCTCGGATTTCACTGCACGCGCGAAGCTGCAGCCTGTGACGTCACGCGGCAGCAGGTGACATGACGTCACTCCCGGGGTACCAGCAACAGCCCCCACAACGAGTGGCGACTCTAACTGACGTCATTAATATTATTTAATGTGTGGCGATCGAAACGTCGTGGGTTTTTTGCTTTAATAAATGACTTTACCGAAAAAAACTAAGAGTATGAATCATTGCAGTCACGAAAGCTTCAAATCCACAATTTAATAAGCGACTTGACCGAAAAAGCCTAAGAGTATGAATCATTGCAGTCACGAAAGCTTCAAATCTACAATTTAATAAGTGACTTGACCGAAACAGCCTAAGAGTATGAATCATTGCAGTCACGAAAGCTTCAAATCTACAATTTAATAAGTGACTTTACCGAAAAAGCCTAAGAGTATGAATCATTGCAGTCACGAAAGCTTCAAATCTACAATTTAATAAGTGACTTTACCGAAAAAGCCTTAGAGTATGAATCATTGCAGTCACGAAAGCTTCAAATCTACAATTTAATAAGCGACTTTTTCCGAAAAAGCTTAAGAGTATGAATCATTGCAGTCACGAAAGCTTCAAATCCACAATTTAATAAACGACTTTACCGAAAAGAGCCTAAGAGTATGAATCATTGCAGTCACGAAAGCTTCAAATCTACAATTTAATAAGTGACTTTACCGAAAAAGCCTAAGAATATGAATCATTGCAGTCACGAAAGCTTCAAATCTGGAACTCATCATGGATGTGGCTAAACGTCACCGTGTAGGAGCCCAGCGCGTGACACCTTCACGCGCTGGGCGAGTGGCGCAGTCTCGCTTCCCATGCGAGAGGTCGCGGGATCGATCCCCGCGTCCTCCACAGGCGAATATATTCTTAAATCCTTTATATTAAGTTCGCTTGCTTGCTTAGGACCGTGCAAATCTTTCGCTCGTTTTTTAACCCACTTCCCGTGATCCAATCGAGCTGACATTTTGCACACAGACTCGTTGTGCGAGACAATTAATGTTCGTGAAAAAAAAATTCTAAAAATTTTACACTGTTTAGGGAAAACATAAATATTTTATTACCAATTGCTTAATGGTGCAATGCAATCATCTGACCCATAGGTGGCAGCCATCTCAAGCCAGAGGACGAGAGGACTCTAGCCGCCACGCATATAAAGGATTTAGAGTGAAAAACTTTGTTTTTACGGGTTGTTCTTATTTTACATTTATTCAAATAGAAAACGTTACACATTAATGAGTCCATTGGGCAAGGCACTGACCGCTTGATTGGGATTTGCTGTTTATTAAAGAAACATTGTTGATCGACATTTTTGCTTTCATGGCTTTATTTTGGTGATTTCGAAAAGTGTATTGGTTTAGCCATGTTTGTTGTAGTACAGAGTTAGACTGATGGCCTTAATCTAAGTTGTCTTGTGTTGTTGTTGTCACATCTCTAACGTCTTAACAGGGGCTTCAAAACAGCAACATCGAGGACGACAAGAGGTCAAGCTGGTTCACCAATGTGAACGATGGACGTTACATTAAACAATTGATTTAAAAAAATATTCCTCGTGGATGATGCAGGAATCGATCCGGCGATCTAAACATCGAAGAGTTTAGTGTTTTAGTGGCGTGCTCACGCTACCAACTACACTCAACTCTTCGTAGCATCGCGAGGGTCCTAGTGTAGTGACTAGCGTGTCAGTTGTGTGTGTTAGCGAGCTCTGTGTTGTTAGTAAGACATTTCACACCGTCTATCCTTGTACTGGACGTGCATTTGAGATGTGTTCACTTCTCTTTTCTCGAGCGCGCTACCATCTGAGCCAATAATAAAAATAAAACATAATAAAATAATTATTATATTATGCATAATAAAATAATTATTATACATAATAAAATAATCATTATACATAATAAAATAATTTTTATTATTTTATTATGTATTATGTATAATTATTTATTATGTATAATAAAATAATTATTTTATTATGTTTTATTTTTATTTTTATTATTCCATTCTACGTGACTTTACCGAAAGAACCAAGAAGATGACACACACAGCTTGCACGCTACCAACGAGACTAGGACCCTCTCGATGCTACGGAGACATCAGCGTACCTGGTAGTGTGAGCACGCCACTAAGTACGTTGAGTTCTCCGATCTTTAGGTCGCCGGATCGATGCCAGCCTCCTCCACGAGGATTTTTAAAAAATCAAATTATAAATGTAACATCCATCGTTATTGTTGGTGACATGTTCACATTGGTGAACCAGCTTGACGTCTCGTCGCCCTCAATTTTGCTGTTTTAAAGCCCCTTTAAGACGTTAGAGATGTGACGAGAAATAAAAATACCTATAAACAATATACATATCGAGCCTGGCAGGAATCGAACCTACAACCGTCTTATCCGCAGGCAGCCGCGCTATCCATTGCACCACAGACCCCACGTGACTCTCACATCCTTCGAGGGGACCTTGAGAGAGGTGGCGAGTTCGATGCCCGCATCCTCCACAGGCGAATATTATTTTGACATTTATTCAACACAGAGCTCGCTAACACACACAACTTGCACGCTACCAACTTCACTAGGACCCTCGCGATGCTACGGAGTGATCAGCGTAGTTGGTAGCGTGAGCATGCTACTAA
The DNA here is from genome assembly GCF_015708825.2 of Lethenteron reissneri. Classification (NCBI taxonomy): domain Eukaryota; kingdom Metazoa; phylum Chordata; class Hyperoartia; order Petromyzontiformes; family Petromyzontidae; genus Lethenteron; species Lethenteron reissneri. The sequence goes on from NW_026891912.1 coordinate 6,463, forward strand.
TTATACTGAACATAATTATTTTGTTATACATACTAACATAATTTTTTTATTGTTTTATTTTTATTACGTAGAATGGAAATAATACAAAAATCAAAATAAAACATTATAAAATAATAATTTTATTATACATACTAGCAAAATGATTTTATTATATTTCATTTTATTACGTAGAATGGAAA
>NW_026891913.1:0-6588 GCF_015708825.2 Lethenteron reissneri
GCAATCCCGGCCAATTTCTACACCGTTTGATGGGGTCTATGTGTAAAAATTTTGACGTTTTTTGGTGCACGAGCAAATCTGCTGGAAAAGCGTGTGGAAGGTTCGTGACGTTCCTACGATATTTGGCGACACTAAAATGAGCGATTCCCAGCTCCAGGGAATTCGGAGCGAGAGAAACGAGGCCCCGTAACTCACATGAGAGCAATCCCGGCCAATTTCTACCGTTTGATGGGGTCTATGTGTAAAATTTTGAAGTTTTTTGGTGCACGAGCAAATCTGCTGGAAAAGCGTGTGGAAGGTTCGTGACGTTCCTACGATATTTGGCGACACTAAAATGAGCGATTTCCCAGCTCCAGGGAATTCGGAGCGAGAGAAACGAGGCCCCGTAACGCACATGAGAGCAATCCCGGCCAATTTCTACCGTTTGATGGGGTCTATGTGTGCTGGAAAAGCGTGTGGAAGTTTCGTGACGTTCGGACGATATTTGGCGACACTATAATGAGCGATTTCCCAGCTTCAGGAATTCGGAGCGAGAGAAACGAGGCCCCGTAACGCACATGAGAGCAATCCCGTCCAATTTCTACCGTTTGATGGGTCTATGTGTGCTGGAAAAGCGTGTGGAAGTTTCGTGACGTTCGGACGATATTTGGCGACACTATAATGAGCGTTTTGCCAGCTCCAGGGAATTCGGAGCGAGAGAAACGAGGCCCCGTAACGCACGTGAGAGCAATCCCGTCCAATTTCTACCGTTTGATGGGGTCTATGTGTAAAAATTTTGACTTTTTTTGGTACACGAGCAAATCTGCTGGAAAGGCGTGTGGAAGTTTCGTGACGTTCGGACCATATTTGGCGACACTAAAATGAGCGTTTTGCCAGCTCCAGGGAATTCGGAGCGAAAGAAACGATGCTCCGTAACGCACATGAGAGCAATCCCGGCCAATTTCTACCGTTTGATGGGGTCTGTGTGTAAAAATTTTGACTTTTTTTGGTGCACGAGCAAATCTGCTGGAAAGGCGTGTGGAAGTTTCGTGACGTTCGGACGATATTTGGCGACACAAAAATGTGCGATTTCCCAGCTTCAGGGAATTTGGAGCGAGAGAAACGAGGCCCCGTAACTCACATGAGAGCAATCCCGGCCAATTTCTACCGTTTGATGGGGTCTATGTGTAAAATTTTGACTTTTTTTGGTGCACGAGCAAATCTGCTGGAAAGGCGTGTGGAAGTTTCGTGACGTTCGGACCATATTTGGCGACACTAAAATGAGCGTTTTGCCAGCTCCAGGGAATTCGGAGCGAAAGAAACGATGCTCCGTAACGCACATGAGAGCAATCCCGGCCAATTTCTACCGTTTGATGGGGTCTGTGTGTAAAAATTTTGACTTTTTTGGTGCACGAGAAAATCTGCTGGAAAAGCGTGTGGAAGGTTCGTGACGTTGCTACGATATTTGGCGACACAAAAAATTGCGATTTCCCAGCTTCAGGGAATTCGGAGCGAGAGAAACGAGGCCCCGTAACGCACATGAGAGCAATCCCGGCCAATTTCTACCGTTTGATGGGGTCTATGTGTAAAAATTTTGACGTTTTTTGGTGCACGAGCAAATCTGCTGGAAAGCGTGTGGAAGGTTCGTGACGTTCCTACGATATTTGGCGACACTAAAATGAGCGATTTCCCAGCTCCAGGGAATTCGGAGCGAGAGAAACGAGGCCCCGTAACTCACATGAGAGCAATCCCGGCCAATTTCTACCGTTTGATGGGGTCTATGTGTAAAAATTTTGAAGTTTTTTGGTGCACGAGCAAATCTGCTGGAAAAGCGTGTGGAAGGTTCGTGACGTTCCTACGATATTTGGCGACACTAAAATGAGATTTCCCAGCTCCAGGGAATTCGGAGCGAGAGAAACGAGGCCCCGTAACGCACATGAGAGCAATCCCGGCCAATTTCTACCGTTTGATGGGGTCTATGTGTGCTGGAAAAGCGTGTGGAAGTTTCGTGACGTTCGGACGATATTTGGCGACACTATAATGAGCGTTTTGCCAGCTCAGGGAATTCGGAGCGAGAGAAACGAGGCCCCGTAACGCACATGAGAGCAATCCCGGCCAATTTCTACCGTTTGATGGGGTCTGTGTGTAAAATTTTGACTTTTTTTGGTGCACGAGCAAATCTGCTGGAAAGGCGTGTGGAAGTTTCGTGACGTTCGGACGATATTTGGCGACACTATAATGAGCGTTTTGCCAGCTCCAGGGAATTCGAGCGAGAGAAACGAGGCCCCGTAACGCACATGAGAGCAATCCCGGCCAATTTCTACCGTTTGATGGGGTCTATGTGTAAAAATTTTGACTTTTTTTGGTGCACGAGCAAATCTGCTGGAAAGGCGTGTGGAAGTTTCGTGACGTTCGGACCATATTTGGCGACAATAAAATGAGCGTTTTGCCAGCTCCAGGGAATTCGGAGCGAAAGAAACGATGCTCCGTAACGCACATGAGAGCAATCCCGGCCAATTTCTACCGTTTGATGGGGTCTGTGTGTAAAATTTTGACTTTTTTTGGTGCACGAGAAAATCTGCTGGAAAAGCGTGTGGAAGGTTCGTGACGTTCGTACGATATTTGGCGACACAAAAAATTGCGATTTCCCAGCTTCAGGGAATTCGGAGCGAGAGAAACGATGCTCCGTAACGCACATGAGAGCAATCCCGGCCAATTTCTACCGTTTGATGGGGTCTATGTGTGCTGGAAAAGCGTGTGGAAGTTTCGTGACGTTCGGACGATATTTGGCGACACTATAATGAGCGTTTTGCCAGCTCCAGGGAATTCGGAGCGAGAGAAACGAGGCCCCGTAACGCACATGAGAGCAATCCCGGCCAATTTCTACCGTTTGATGGGGTCTATGTGTAAAAATTTTGACTTTTTTTGGTACACGAGCAAATCTGCTGGAAAGGCGTGTGGAAGTTTCGTGACGTTCGGACCATATTTGGCGACACTATAATGAGCGTTTTGCCAGCTCCAGGGAATTCGGAGCGAAGAAACGATGCTCCGTAACGCACATGAGAGCAATCCCGGCCAATTTCTACCGTTTGATGGGGTCTGTGTGTAAAATTTTGACTTTTTTTGGTGCCGAGAAAATCTGCTGGAAAAGCGTGTGGAAGGTCGTGACGTTCGTACGATATTTGGCGACACAAAAAATTGCGATTTCCCAGCTTCAGGGAATTCGGAGCGAGAGAAACGATGCTCCGTAACGCACATGAGAGCAATCCCGGCCAATTTCTACCGTTTGATGGGGTCTATGTGTTGCTGGAAAAGCGTGTGGAAGTTTCGTGACGTTCGGACGATATTTGGCGACACTATAATGAGCGTTTTGCCAGCTCCAGGGAATTCGGAGCGAGAGAAACGAGGCCCCGTACGCACATGAGAGCAATCCCGGCCAATTTCTACCGTTTGATGGGGTCTATGTGTGCTGGAAAGCGTGTGGAAGTTTCGTGACGTTCGGACGATATTTGGCGACACTATAATGAGCGTTTTGCCAGCTCCAGGGAATTCGGAGCGAGAGAAACGAGGCCCCGTAACGCACATGAGAGCAATCCCGGCCAATTTCTACGTTTTATGGGGTCTATGTGTGCTGGAAAAGCGTGTGGAAGTTTCGTGACGTTCGGACGATATTTGGCGACACTATAATGAGCGTTTTGCCAGCTCCAGGGAATTCGGAGCGAGAGAAACGAGGCCCCGTAACGCACATGAGAGCAATCCCGGCCAATTTCTACCGTTTGATGGGGTCTATGTGTAAAAATTTTGACGTTTTTTGGTGCACGAGCAAATCTGCTGGAAAAGCGTGTGGAAGGTTCGTGACGTTCGTACGATATTTGGCGACACAAAAAATTGCGATTTCCCAGCTTCAGGACATTCGGAGCGAGAGAAACGAGGCCCCGTAACTCACATGAGAGCAATCCCGGCCAATTTCTACCGTTTGATGGGGTCTGTGTGTAAAAATTTTGACTTGTTTTGGTGCACGAGAAAATCTGCTGGAAAGGCGTGTGGAAGTTTCGTGACGTTCGGACGATATTTGGCGACACTATAATGAGCGATTTCCCAGCTTCAGGGAATTCGGAGCGAGAGAAACGAGGCCCCGTAACTCACATGAGAGCAATCCCGGCCAATTTCTACCGTTTGATGGGGTCTATGTGTAAAAATTTGTGAAGTTTTTTGGTGCACGAGCAAATCTGCTGGAAAAGCGTGTGGAAGGTTCGTGACGTTCCTACGATATTTGGCGACACTAAATGAGCGATTTCCCAGCTCCAGGGAATTCGGAGCGAGAGAAACGAGGCCCCGTAACGCACATGAGAGCAATCCCGGCCAATTTTACCGTTTGATGGGTCTATGTGTGCTGGAAAAGCGTGTGGAAGTTTCGTGACGTTCGGACGATATTTGGCGACACTATAATGAGCGATTTCCCAGCTTCAGGGAATTCGGAGCGAGAGAAACGAGGCCCCGTAACTCACATGAGAGCAATCCCGGCCAATTTCTACCGTTTGATGGGGTCTATGTGTGCTGGAAAAGCGTGTGGAAGTTTCGTGACGTTCGGACGATATTTGGCGACACTATAATGAGCGTTTTGCCAGCTCCAGGGAATTCGGAGCGAGAGAAACGAGGCCCCGTAACGCACATGAGAGCAATCCCGGCCAATTTCTACCGTTTGATGGGTCTATGTGTGCTGGAAAAGCGTGTGGAAGTTTCGTGACGTTCGGACGATATTTGGCGACACTATAATGACGTTTGCCAGCTCCAGGGAATTCGGCGAGAGAAACGAGGCCCCGTAACGCACATGAGAGCAATCCCGCCAATTTCTACCGTTTTATGGGGTCTATGTGTGCTGGAAAAGCGTGTGGAAGTTTCGTGACGTTCGGCAGATATTTGGCGACACTATAATGAGCGTTTTGCCAGCTCCAGGGAATTCGGAGCGAGAGAAACGAGGCCCCGTAACGCACATGAGAGCAATCCCGGCCAATTTCTACCGTTTGATGGGGTCTATGTGTAAAAATTTGACGTTTTTTGGTGCACGAGCAAATCTGCTGGAAAAGCGTGTGGAAGGTTCGTGACGTTCGTACGATATTTGGCGACACAAAAAATTGCGATTTCCCAGCTTCAGGGAATTCGGAGCGAGAGAAACGAGGCCCCGTAACTCACATGAGAGCAATCCCGGCCAATTTCTACCGTTTGATGGGGTCTGTGTGTAAAAATTTTGACTTTTTTTGGTGCACGAGAAAATCTGCTGGAAAGGCGTGTGGAAGTTTCGTGACGTTCGGACGATATTTGGCGACACTATAATGAGCGATTTCCCAGCTTCAGGGAATTCGGAGCGAGAGAAACGAGGCCCCGTAACTCACATGAGAGCAATCCCGGCCATTTCTACCGTTTGATGGGTCTGTGTAAAAATTTTGACTTTTTTTGGTGCACGAGCAAATCTGCTGGAAAGGCGTGTGGAAGTTTCGTGACGTTCGGACGATATTTGGCGACACTATAATGAGCGTTTTGCCAGCTCCAGGGAATTCGGAGCGAGAGAAACGAGGCCCCGTAACGCACATGAGAGCAATCCCGGCCAATTTCTACCGTTTGTGATGGGTCTATGTGTAAAAATTTTGACTTTTTTGGTGCACGAGCAAATCTGCTGGAAAGGCGTGTGGAAGTTTCGTGACGTTCGGACCATATTTGGCGACAATAAAATGAGCGTTTTGCCAGCTCCAGGGAATTCGGAGCGAAAGAAACGATGCTCCGTAACGCACATGAGAGCAATCCCGGCCAATTTCTACCGTTTGATGGGGTCTGTGTGTAAAAATTTTGACTTTTTTTGGTGCACGAGAAAATCTGCTGGAAAAGCGTGTGGAAGGTTCGTGACGTTCGTACGATATTTGGCGACACAAAAAATTGCGATTTCCCAGCTTCAGGAATTCGGAGCGGAGAAAACGATGCTCCGTAACGCACATGAGAGCAATCCCGGCCAATTTCTACCGTTTGATGGGGTCTATGGTGCTGGAAAAGCGTGTGGAAGTTTCGTGACGTTCGGACGATATTTGGCGACACTATAATGAGCGTTTTGCCAGCTCCAGGGAATTCGGAGCGAGAGAAACGAGGCCCCGTAACGCACATGAGAGCAATCCCGGCCAATTTCTACCGTTTGATGGGGTCTATGTGTAAAAATTTTGACTTTTTTGGTACACGCAAATCTGCTGGAAGGCGTGTGGAAGTTTCGTGACGTTCGGACCATATTTGGCGACACTATAATGAGCGTTTTGCCACTCCAGGGAATTCGGAGCGAGAGAAACGAGGCCCCGTAACGCACATGAGAGCAATCCCGGCCAATTTCACCGTTTGATGGGGTCTATGTGTGCTGGAAAAGCGTGTGAAGTTTCGTGACGTTCCGACGATATTTGGCGACACTATAATGAGCGATTTCCCAGCTTCAGGAATTCGGAGCGAGAGAAACGAGGCCCCGTAACTCACATGAAGCAATCCCGGCCAATTTCTACCGTTTGATGGGTCTATGTGTAAAATTTTGAAGTTTTTTGGTGCACGAGCAAATCTGCTGGAAAAGCGTTGGAGGTT
>NW_026891914.1:0-6489 GCF_015708825.2 Lethenteron reissneri
ACATAGACCCCATCAAACGGTAGAAATTGGCCGGGATTGCTCTCATGTGCGTTACGGGGCCTCGTTTCTCTCGCTCCGAATTCCCTGGAGCTGGCAAAACGCTCATTATAGTGTCGCCAAATATCGTCCGAACGTCACGAAACTTCCACACGCCTTTCCAGCAGATTTGCTCGTGCACCAAAAAAAGTCAAAATTTTTACACACAGACCCCATCAAACGGTAGAAATTGGCCGGGATTGCTCTCATGTGAGTTACGGGGCCTCGTTTCTCTCGCTCCGAATTCCCTGAAGCTGGGAAATCGCTCATTATAGTGTCGCCAAATATCGTCCGAACGTCACGAAACTTCCACACGCCTTTCCAGCAGATTTTCTCGTGCACCAAAAAAAGTCAAAATTTTTACACACAGACCCCATCAAACGGTAGAAATTGGCCGGGATTGCTCTCATGTGAGTTACGGGGCCTCGTTTCTCTCGCTCCGAATTCCCTGAAGCTGGGAAATCGCAATTTTTGTGTCGCCAAATATCGTACGAACGTCACGAACCTTCCACACGCTTTTCCAGCAGATTTGCTCGTGCACCAAAAAACGTCAAAATTTTACACATAGACCCCATCAAACGGTAGAAATTGGCCGGGGATTGCTCTCATGTGCGTTACGGGGCCTCGTTTCTCTCGCTCCGAATTCCCTGGAGCTGGCAAACGCTCATTATAGTGTCGCCAAATATCGTCCGAACGTCACGAAACTTCCCCCGCTTTTCCAGCACACATAGACCCCATAAAACGGTAGAAATTGGCCGGGATTGCTCTCATGTGCGTTACGGGGCCTCGTTTCTCTCCGCTCCGAATTCCCTGGAGCTGGCAAAACGCTCATTATAGTGTCGCCAAATATCGTCCGAACGTCACGAAACTTCCACACGCTTTCCAGCACACATAGACCCCATCAAACGGTAGAAATTGGCCGGGATTGCTCTCATGTGCGTTACGGGGCCTCGTTTCTCTCGCTCCGAATTCCTGGAGCTGGCAAAACGCTCATTATAGTGTCGCCAAATATCGTCCGAACGTCACGAAACTTCCACACGCTTTTCCAGCACACATAGACCCCATCAAACGGTAGAAATTGGCCGGGATTGCTCTCATGTGAGTTACGGGGCCTCGTTTCTCTCGCTCCGAATTCCCTGAAGCTGGGAAATCGCTCATTATAGTGTCGCCAAATATCGTCCGAACGTCACGAAACTTCCACACGCTTTTCCAGCACACATAGACCCCATCAAACGGTAGAAATTGGCCGGGATTGCTCTCATGTGCGTTACGGGGCCTCGTTTCTCTCGCTCCGAATTCCCTGGAGCTGGGAAATCGCTCATTTTAGTGTCGCCAAATATCGTAGGAACGTCACGAACCTTCCACACGCTTTTCCAGCAGATTTGCTCGTGCACCAAAAAACTTCAAAATTTTTACACATAGACCCCATCAAACGGTAGAAATTGGCCGGGATTGCTCTCATGTGAGTTACGGGGCCTCGTTTCTCTCGCTCCGAATTCCCTGAAGCTGGGAAATCGCTCATTATAGTGTCGCCAAATATCGTCCGAACGTCACGAAACTTCCACACGCCTTTCCAGCAGATTTTCTCGTGCACCAAAAAAAGTCAAAATTTTTACACACAGACCCCATCAAACGGTAGAAATTGGCCGGGATTGCTCTCATGTGAGTTACGGGGCCTCGTTTCTCTCGCTCCGAATTCCCTGAAGCTGGGAAATCGCAATTTTTTGTGTCGCCAAATATCGTACGAACGTCACGAACCTTCCACACGCTTTTCCAGCAGATTTGCTCGTGCACCAAAAAACGTCAAAATTTTTACACATAGACCCCATCAAACGGTAGAAATTGGCCGGGATTGCTCTCATGTGCGTTACGGGGCCTCGTTTCTCTCGCTCCGAATTCCCTGGAGCTGGCAAAACGCTCATTATAGTGTCGCCAAATATCGTCCGAACGTCACGAAACTTCCACACGCTTTTCCAGCACACATAGACCCCATAAAACGGTAGAAATTGGCCGGGATTGCTCTCATGTGCGTTACGGGGCCTCGTTTCTCTCGCTCCGAATTCCCTGGAGCTGGCAAAACGCTCATTATAGTGTCGCCAAATATCGTCCGAACGTCACGAAACTTCCACACGCCTTTCCAGCAGATTTGCTCGTGCACCAAAAAAAGTCAAAATTTTTACACACAGACCCCATCAAACGGTAGAAATTGGCCGGGATTGCTCTCATGTGAGTTACGGGGCCTCGTTTCTCTCGCTCCGAATTCCCTGAAGCTGGGAAATCGCTCATTATAGTGTCGCCAAATATCGTCCGAACGTCACGAAACTTCCACACGCCTTTCCAGCAGATTTTCTCGTGCACCAAAAAAAGTCAAAATTTTTACACACAGACCCCATCAAACGGTAGAAATTGGCCGGGATTGCTCTCATGTGAGTTACGGGGCCTCGTTTCTCTCGCTCCGAATTCCCTGAAGCTGGGAAATCGCAATTTTTTGTGTCGCCAAATATCGTACGAACGTCACGAACCTTCCACACGCTTTTCCAGCAGATTTGCTCGTGCACCAAAAAACGTCAAAATTTTTACACATAGACCCCATCAAACGGTAGAAATTGGCCGGGATTGCTCTCATGTGCGTTACGGGGCCTCGTTTCTCTCGCTCCGAATTCCCTGGAGCTGGCAAAACGCTCATTATAGTGTCGCCAAATATCGTCCGAACGTCACGAAACTTCCACACGCTTTTCCAGCACACATAGACCCCATAAAACGGTAGAAATTGGCCGGGATTGCTCTCATGTGCGTTACGGGGCCTCGTTTCTCTCGCTCCGAATTCCCTGGAGCTGGCAAAACGCTCATTATAGTGTCGCCAAATATCGTCCGAACGTCACGAAACTTCCACACGCCTTTCCAGCAGATTTGCTCGTGCACCAAAAAAAGTCAAAATTTTTACACACAGACCCCATCAAACGGTAGAAATTGGCCGGGATTGCTCTCATGTGCGTTACGGGGCCTCGTTTCTCTCGCTCCGAATTCCCTGGAGCTGGCAAAACGCTCATTATAGTGTCGCCAAATATCGTCCGAACGTCACGAAACTTCCACACGCCTTTCCAGCAGATTTGCTCGTGCACCAAAAAAAGTCAAAATTTTTACACACAGACCCCATCAAACGGTAGAAATTGGCCGGGATTGCTCTCATGTGCGTTACGGAGCATCGTTTCTTTCGCTCCGAATTCCCTGGAGCTGGCAAAACGCTCATTTTAGTGTCGCCAAATATGGTCCGAACGTCACGAAACTTCCACACGCCTTTCCAGCAGATTTGCTCGTGTACCAAAAAAAGTCAAAATTTTTACACATAGACCCCATCAAACGGTAGAAATTGGACGGGATTGCTCTCACGTGCGTTACGGGGCCTCGTTTCTCTCGCTCCGAATTCCCTGGAGCTGGCAAAACGCTCATTATAGTGTCGCCAAATATCGTCCGAACGTCACGAAACTTCCACACGCTTTTCCAGCACACATAGACCCCATCAAACGGTAGAAATTGGACGGGATTGCTCTCATGTGCGTTACGGGGCCTCGTTTCTCTCGCTCCGAATTCCCTGAAGCTGGGAAATCGCTCATTATAGTGTCGCCAAATATCGTCCGAACGTCACGAAACTTCCACACGCTTTTCCAGCACACATAGACCCCATCAAACGGTAGAAATTGGCCGGGATTGCTCTCATGTGCGTTACGGGGCCTCGTTTCTCTCGCTCCGAATTCCCTGGAGCTGGGAAATCGCTCATTTTAGTGTCGCCAAATATCGTAGGAACGTCACGAACCTTCCACACGCTTTTCCAGCAGATTTGCTCGTGCACCAAAAAACTTCAAAATTTTTACACATAGACCCCATCAAACGGTAGAAATTGGCCGGGATTGCTCTCATGTGAGTTACGGGGCCTCGTTTCTCTCGCTCCGAATTCCCTGGAGCTGGGAAATCGCTCATTTTAGTGTCGCCAAATATCGTAGGAACGTCACGAACCTTCCACACGCTTTTCCAGCAGATTTGCTCGTGCACCAAAAAACGTCAAAATTTTTACACATAGACCCCATCAAACGGTAGAAATTGGCCGGGATTGCTCTCATGTGCGTTACGGGGCCTCGTTTCTCTCGCTCCGAATTCCCTGAAGCTGGGAAATCGCAATTTTTTGTGTCGCCAAATATCGTAGCAACGTCACGAACCTTCCACACGCTTTTCCAGCAGATTTTCTCGTGCACCAAAAAAAGTCAAAATTTTTACACACAGACCCCATCAAACGGTAGAAATTGGCCGGGATTGCTCTCATGTGCGTTACGGGGCCTCGTTTCTCTCGCTCCGAATTCCCTGGAGCTGGCAAAACGCTCATTATAGTGTCGCCAAATATGGTCCGAACGTCACGAAACTTCCACACGCCTTTCCAGCAGATTTGCTCGTGTACCAAAAAAAGTCAAAATTTTTACACATAGACCCCATCAAACGGTAGAAATTGGACGGGATTGCTCTCACGTGCGTTACGGGGCCTCGTTTCTCTCGCTCCGAATTCCCTGGAGCTGGCAAAACGCTCATTATAGTGTCGCCAAATATCGTCCGAACGTCACGAAACTTCCACACGCTTTTCCAGCACACATAGACCCCATCAACGGTAGAAATTGGACGGGATTGCTCTCACGTGCGTTACGGGGCCTCGTTTCTCTCGCTCCGAATTCCCTGGAGCTGGCAAAACGCTCATTATAGTGTCGCCAAATATCGTCCGAACGTCACGAAACTTCCACACGCTTTTCAGCACACATAGACCCCATCAAACGGTAGAAATTGGCCGGGATTGCTCTCATGTGCGTTACGGGGCCTCGTTTCTCTCGCTCCGAATTCCCTGGAGCTGGGAAATCGCTCATTTTAGTGTCGCCAAATATCGTAGGAACGTCACGAACCTTCCACACGCTTTTCCAGCAGATTTGCTCGTGCACCAAAAAACTTCAAAATTTTTACACATAGACCCCATCAAACGGTAGAAATTGGCCGGGATTGCTCTCATGTGAGTTACGGGGCCTCGTTTCTCTCGCTCCGAATTCCCTGAAGCTGGGAAATCGCTCATTATAGTGTCGCCAAATATCGTCCGAACGTCACGAAACTTCCACACGCTTTTCCAGCACACATAGACCCCATCAAACGGTAGAAATTGGCCGGGATTGCTCTCATGTGCGTTACGGGGCCTCGTTTCTCTCGCTCCGAATTCCCTGGAGCTGGGAAATCGCTCATTTTAGTGTCGCCAAATATCGTAGGAACGTCACGAACCTTCCACACGCTTTTCCAGCAGATTTGCTCGTGCACCAAAAAACTTCAAAATTTTTACACATAGACCCCATCAAACGGTAGAAATTGGCCGGGATTGCTCTCATGTGAGTTACGGGGCCTCGTTTCTCTCGCTCCGAATTCCCTGAAGCTGGGAAATCGCTCATTATAGTGTCGCCAAATATCGTCGGAACGTCACGAAACTTCCACACGCTTTTCCAGCACACATAGACCCCATCAAACGGTAGAAATTGGCCGGGATTGCTCTCATGTGCGTTACGGGGCCTCGTTTCTCTCGCTCCGAATTCCCTGGAGCTGGCAAAACGCTCATTATAGTGTCGCCAAATATGGTCCGAACGTCACGAAACTTCCACACGCCTTTCCAGCAGATTTGCTCGTGTACCAAAAAAAGTCAAAATTTTTACACATAGACCCCATCAAACGGTAGAAATTGGCCGGGATTGCTCTCATGTGCGTTACGGGGCCTCGTTTCTCTCGCTCCGAATTCCCTGGAGCTGGCAAAACGCTCATTATAGTGTCGCCAAATATCGTCCGAACGTCACGAAACTTCCACACGCTTTTCCAGCACACATAGACCCCATCAAACGGTAGAAATTGGCCGGGATTGCTCTCATGTGCGTTACGGAGCATCGTTCTCTCGCTCCGAATTCCCTGAAGCTGGGAAATCGCAATTTTTGTGTCGCCAAATATCGTACGAACGTCACGAACCTTCCACACGCTTTTCCAGCAGATTTTCTCGTGCACCAAAAAAAGTCAAAATTTTTACACACAGACCCCATCAAACGGTAGAAATTGGCCGGGATTGCTCTCATGTGCGTTACGGAGCATCGTTTCTTTCGCTCCGAATTCCCTGGAGCTGGCAAAACGCTCATTTATTGTCGCCAAATATGGTCCGAACGTCACGAAACTTCCACACGCCTTTCCAGCAGATTTGCTCGTGCACCAAAAAAAGTCAAAATTTTTACACATAGACCCCATCAAACGGTAGAAATTGGCCGGGATTGCTCTCATGTGCGTTACGGGGCCTCGTTTCTCTCGCTCCGAATTCCCTGGAGCTGGCAAAACGCTCATTATAGTGTCGCCAAATATCGTCCGAACGTCACGAAACTTCCACACGCCTTTCCAGCAGAT
>NW_026891915.1:0-6327 GCF_015708825.2 Lethenteron reissneri
TGACCCTGGTCCAACACCATGTGAGACTCGGCTCTAAGAAAAGCTGTCTCGGGTGTGGACCAATCAACTTCAAGGACAGTGCATATCATTATCATCATCAGAGTTGTTTCTTTTTGTTTGCATTTGACTGCTTGTGTTGTGGTTATTGTAAACATGATGCCTTGAATAAAGGTGTCAGTGTTTGTACCATTTGAAAGGGTAAAAACCTATTACTATATTTTGCCACTGGTAAGGAAATGTCTCATAGTGTAAATGCTTACTCCGAGCTCTCAATACTCTGATAGTGCGCTGTGTTTGAGTTGTACGCCTTTTGGCGTCATCTGGTCCAACACCAATGGAGACTAGGCTCTAAGAAAAGCTGTCTCGGGTGTGGACCAATCAACTTCAAGGACAGTGCATATCGTTATCATCATCAGAGTTGTTTCTTTTTTGTTTTTTGACTGCTTGTGTTGCGGTTATTGCAAACATGATGCCTTGTATAAAGTTTTTGTACCAGTTTAAAGGGTAAAAACCTGCTACTACACATCAAGTGTTTATTCAAGTTACAGCCGTTTTGCCACTCCTCTGCTGGATTAAGGTCTTGACCTACACCGTGTCGGCCAAGGGTGGGGGTGAGCGTGGGGGGGGGGTGGGTTTGGATGCTTCACCATACTTCACCAGGCCGGTGAGTGCGGGTTGGTTGATGGTGGACAGGACGAATTTCTGCAGAGATGGCTTCATAGCGCGGTGCGCTAACCGCTGCACCACCGCTCCCCGCACATACGCACACTAGAAAGAGATTCCTCAGCTTGTAGCCTGTAACAGACTGTAGGGGCAAGTGCTGTTAGCGAACCTATTAAAGGCCGGCGCGGCACACGAGGCGGTGTGTGGCCAACACCACGCCCGGCCGCCTTTGTCTCCCCAGTGGCGACGTTTACTACACACCGCAACAGGTACTAATTTGAGGCTGAGTCGACCTAGGGGAGGCCGACGACAGATTTAGAAGTTCGGAACACACGAGGGAGGGACGTGGGTGCCCACACCACCAACCACCACCGCCACTACCACCACCACGCCCGACCGTCTTTGTCTCCCCACCCCTCTCCCCTGCCCCCCAATCTCAGGCTCCAGTTTTCCAAGTGCGGCTGCTTCTGGGAGGGGCGACCGGGTTGCAGAACAAGAGCGTGGACGGTGAGGAAGTAGTGTGGTAGCTGTTAGCGCGTTACCGCTACCAACCCGGCGAGCCGAGTTTGATTCGCGCTCACGCCCACCTACACCGGTTTCAAGTTCAAGTTCGTTTATTAGGTGTAGCCCTGTGAGCCATTCGGCTCTTGAATCGGGTGCAACCGCAACAAACAAAAACAAAAACACGAACAAGAAAACATCTTAAATTGAATATGCGACTGAGTGCAAACAGAAAATCCAAGAAAAGACAGCAAAATATTGCAGAAAAAGCACCGTACACAAAAATGTGCATGCGGCCATTTTCTGAACACGGGCCTAGGCCTACTTGCCTAGGGTCGGCTTGGGACCTCCAATGAGTACCTTTGGTGTGCGTTGTGTTGTAAACATCGCTACTGGAGAGGCAAAGTTGGCCGGGCGTGGTGGTGCTGGCCACACACACCCTCGTGTGTGCCACTGTGCCGGCCTTCATAGGGTGATGCCACTCGCTACTAACAGCACTTGCCCCAACAGTCTGTTGGGGCTATACAGGGGATCTTTGTCTTTGTGTCTTTGTCTTCGTAGGCGCTACTCGCTATCCCAGCACTTGCCCCAACAGTCTGTTGAGGCTATACGGGGATCTTTGTCTTTGTGTTTGTCTTGGGAGTGCTACTCGCTACTAACAGCACTTGCCCCAACAGTCTGTTGAGGCTATACGGGGGATCTTTGTCTTTGTGTCTTTGTCTTCGTAGGCGCTACTCGCTACCCAGCACTTGCCCCAACAGTCTGTCGAGGCTATACGGGGATCTTTGTCTTTGTGTTTGTCTTGGGAAGCTACTCGCTACTAACAGCACTTGCCCCAACAGTCTGTGTGAGGCTATACGGGAGATCTTTGTCTTTGTGTCTTGTCTTGGGAGGTGCTACTCGCTACTAACAGCACTTGCCCCAACAGTCTGTTGAGGCTATACGGGGATCTTTGTCTTTGTGTCTATGTCTTCGTAGGCGCTACTCGCTACTAACAGCACTTGCCCGGACGGTCTGTTGAGGCTATACGGGGATCTTTGTCTTTGTGTCTATGTCGTAGGCGCTACTCGCTACCCCAGCACTTGCCCCAACAGTCTGTTGAGGCTATACGGGGGATCTTTGTCTTTGTGTCTATGTTAGGGAGGTGCTACTCGCTACTAACAGCACTTGCCCAACAGTCTGCTGAGGCTATACGGGGATCTTTGTCTTTGTGTCGATGTCTTCGAGGTGCTACTCGCTACCCCAGCACTTGCCCCAACAGTCTGTTGAGGCTATAGGGGGATCTTTGTCTTTGTGTCTATGTCTTGGGAGGTGCTACTCTACTAACAGCACTTGCACCGACGGTCTGCTGAGGCTATACGGGGGATCTTTGTCTTTGTGTCTATGTCTTTGGGAGGTGCTACTCACTACTAACAGCACTTGCACCGACGGTCTGCTGAGGCTATACGGGGGATCTTTGTCTTTGTGTCTATGTGTCCTCCGTACCACCCTCGCTAACCCCACGAACCCCCTTTTTCCGCGTCATCTTTCCGCTCGCCTGGCCCTCCAGTTAGGGGAAGCTGCCGATTTTTGAAGCGTAAACAGGAACATCGTCAAAAACAACAAAAAACTTTCGTTGTTTGGGAGGTATTTTAAGGCAACTGGGTCGTCGCCGTTTTATCGGACGACTCGTTTTGCCGACGAATCTCGGATCTACGATTTTTTTTATATATTTGATCATTTTCCGGGCCCCCCCCCGGATTTCAAAGTATGGCTTTCTCAATTTGTCCTCCCCCGTCGATGGATCGGTGGGAAAACAAGAGATTCACAGCTCATCGGATTTCTCCCTCCAGTGCAAATAAACATTCTGATCCTGATCTGGACCCTGGTCACTCTTCACCGTCGGGGTTCGTAACACGGCTGTCCCCAAAGTGATCGTCCGTGCGGCGATGCCACCCAGACAATGTATCATATCATGAACCTATAGAGACACACGGAGATACACAGAGACTCATTGAGACACGTGGAGATACATACACCCTCATAGAGACACGTGGAGATACATATACACTCATAGACACATGGAGATAGATACAGACTCATAGAGACACATAGAGACACACAGAGATGCACAGAGGTACACAGAGACTCATTGAGACACGTGGAGATACATACACACTCATAGACACATGGAGATACATACAGACATGGAGATACATACAGACCCATAGAGACACATAGAGACACACAGAGATACACAGAGGTACACAGAGACTCATAGAGACACATGGAGATACATACACACTCATAGAGACACGTGGAGATACGTACAGACTCATTGAGACACGTGGAGATACATATACACTCATAGACACGTCGAGATAGATACATACTGATAGAGACACGTGGAGATACATACCTGACTCGTAGAGACACGTGGAGATACATACACACTCAGAGACACATCGAGATATATATACACTCGTGCTGGCTCGGGTGTGGCAGTGGAAACACCATCAGGACCGTGAGAGCCTCGAGCTGGCTCGGGTGTGGTGGTGGAAAAAGGGTACCAAGTTGTTTCTCACTGACCCCCCACCCACCCCCCCCCACCCCCTGCCTCCCCCCAACCCCCCACCCCTGCCCCCCCCACCCCCCACCCGCCCCCACCCCCTGCCCCCCCCATATCGCCCGCAGGCCCCACCGCCCCTACTTGACGCTGTGCCTGGGGGGGCAGGCGGAGGCGAGTGACGCGGGCGGCCTGCAGCGGAGCGCCGTCAGGGAAGGTCCCCAACCCACGTGGAACCAGAACTTCATCGTGTACGCAGCAGCAGCCCCCCCCCCTAGCTACACACTTACCCTGCACCCCCCCCCTCTCTAGCCACATACTTAGCCTGCACCCCCCCCCCCCTAGCCACACACTTGCCCTGCACCCCCCCCCCACGACACCACCAACCCCCCTCCCCACACTTCTCCTGCCCCCCCCCCGACACCACCAACCCCTTCCCCCCCCCGCCCCCGACACGGGTATCACGATGACCTCTTGAACTTTCGCTAGGGGTGCCTTGCAGAGGTGGTGAGATGTTAACTACCTCGCCTGGTTTGCAGAAGGTCGTGCGTTTCGTATGTGAGTCTCTTGGTCTCTATGTGAGTGTACAGGTCTCTGTGTGAGTCTTTGGGTTTCTATGTGGGTCTATGGGTCTCTGTGTGAGTCTATGGTCTCTGTGTGAGTCTATGGGTCTCTGTGTGAGTCTATGGGTCTTTGTGTGAGTCTATGATCTCTGTGTGAGTCTATGGGTCTCTGTGTGAGGCTATCGTTCTCTGTGTGAGTCTATGGGTCTCTGTGTGAGTCTATGGGTCTCTGTGTGAGTCTATGGGTCTCTATATGCGAGTGTATGGGTCTCTGTGTGAGTCTATGGGTCTTTGTGTGAGTCTATGGGTCTCTGTGTGAGTCTATGGGTCTCTGTGTGAGTCTATGGGCTCTATGCGAGTGTATGGGTCTCTGTGTGAGTCTATGGGTCTCTGTGTGAGGCTATCGTTCTCTGTGTGAGTCTATGGGTCTCTGTGTGAGTCTATGGGTCTCTGTGTGAGTCTATGGGTCTATGCGAGTGTATGGGTCTCTGTGTGAGTCTATGGGTCTCTGTGTGAGTCTATGGGTCTCTGTGTGAGTCTATGTGTCTCTGTGTGAGTCTATGGGTCTCTGTGGGTCTATGGGTCTCTGTGTGAGTCTATGTGTCTCTGTGTGAGTATATGGTCTCTGTGTGAGTTTATGGGTCTCTGTGTGAGACTATGGGTCTCTGTGTGAGTTTATGTGTCTCTGTGAGTCTATGGGTATCTGTGTGAGTCTATGGGTCTCTGTGTGAGTCTATGGGTTCTGTGTGAGTCTATGGTCTCTGTGTGAGTCTATGGGTCTCTGTGTGAGTCTATGAGTCTCTGTGTGAGTCTATGTGTCTCTGTGTGAGTATGAGTCTCTGTGTGAGTCTATGGGTCTCTGTGTGAGTCTATGGGTCTCTGTGTGAGTCTATGGGTCTCTATGTGAGTCTATGGGTCTCTGTGTGAGTCAATGGGTCTCTGTGTGAGTCTATGGGTATCTATGTGAGTCTATGGGTCTCTATGTCAGAAGATCTTTAGACGCATTTTGCGTTCAATCAGATGCTAGATGAACCTACCTTGTATTGCATTGCACGGTGACCTATTGACCTTGACCTCCCCTCTCTTCCTACTGCCAGTGACCTGGGGAATTCTGACAGCCAGTCGTTGGTGCTGAACGTATGGTGTGGTGAGCACTATCGATCCTCTATCACCTGGGTACAGGTAGAATCATCTACTAACATCGATTTTTCTATCACCTTGATAGAGGTGACAGAGACACGCAGATTCATCTACTAACATCGATCTTACATCACCTGGGTAAGGTGACAGAGACACAGATTCATCTACTAACATCGATCTTACATCACCTGGGTAGAGGTGACAGAGACACGCAGATTCATCTACTAACATCGATCTTACATCACCTGGTAGAGGTGACAGAGACACGTAGATTCATCACTCATCGATCTTACATCACCGGGTAGAGGTGACAGACACGCAGATTCATCTACTAACATCGATTTACATCACCTGGTAGAGTGACAGAGACACGCAGATTCATCTACTAACATCGATCTTACATCCCTGGGTAGAGGTGACAGAGACACGCAGATTCATCTACTAACATCGATCTTACATCACCTAGGTAGAGGTGACAGAGACACGCAGATTCATCTACTAACATCGATCTTACATCACTGGTAGAGGTGACAGAGACACGCAGATTCATCTACTAACATCGATCTCTATCATGGTTAGAGATGACAGAGACACGCAGATTCATCTACTAACATCGATCTACATCACTGGGTAGAGGACAGAGACACAGATTCATCTACTAACATCGATCTTACATCACCTGGGTAGAGGTGACAGAGACACGCAGATTCATCTACTAACATCGATTTACATCACTGGGTAGAGGTGACAGAGACACGCAGATTCATCTACTAACATCGATCTTACATCACCTGGGTAGAGGTGACAGAGACACGCGTAGATTCATCTACTAACATCGATCTTACATCACTGGGTAGAGGTGACAGAGACACGCAGATTCATCTACTAACATCGATCTTGCATCACCTGGGTAGA
>NW_026891916.1:0-6320 GCF_015708825.2 Lethenteron reissneri
GGAATCTCTGCAGGCAGAGATTCAGTGGTACGAACGTGTGGTGGTGGAGCTGCACGCCGAGTTGGCGCCCTACCACGACAACAGGCAGAGCGCACACTCAGAGCAGCAGCATCTGCAGAGCGAGGTGGAGGTGAGCGCACAGCACTCGTGCGTCGCACACACACAAGTACATAATTTGCGTTTAACGTAAATAATATATTCATACACACACGATTCAGTGTATGATGATAATGATGAGCTGGTCTAACCATCTCGTTAAGCCGTCATGGTCCTCATTTACAAATACAGATTATCTATCTATAGACAATTCCATTATTGCTGTAAACAATGATAACGATAAGAATGATTTAGCACCTTTCTGTTCACCGGGGCATCTCAGAGTGCTTTACATCACATCTCATCTCAACACGTTTGAAAGGGCACCCTCAATGACAGATGTCCCTGCGGGCACAAGGTGACTCAGCACCTGGCGTGAAATCGACATTTGTCTGCCAGTAGGAGGTGCTGATTGTTGTGTGTATTCACAGTTGAGCTGGTATATGTACTTAGTTGTGTGTAGTGTCTAATGGGTCGGTTTGTCCACAGCTTCCTACGGTTGAGGAAGAGGACATCTCTGGCTGCTCACTGGAGCCCAGCGTTCAAGAAGCCTCCTAAGACCTGCCCCCCAAGGCCTCCAACACCCTCTGCGCCTCTCACATTGACTAACACACGCACATATCGACTGACACACACACACATCGACTCACACACACACACACATGGACTTACACACACAATTACATACGGACTTATACACACATATCGACTAAGACACACACACGTGGACTTACACACACACATGGACCCATGCACACACATCGACTTACACACACATCGACTCACACACTGCCCTACACACACATACACATATGGACTCACACACACAGACATCGACTTAAAATACACACATGGAGTTACACACAAAGACAAAGATCCCCCGTATAGCAACAGACTGTAGGGGCAAGTGCTGTTAGCGAGCACCTATAAAGGCCGGAATAGCACACGAGGGGGTGGGTGGCCAGCACCACGCCCGGCCGGCTTTGTCTCCCCAGTGGCGATGTTTATGCACTGCACCAGGTACTCATTTCAGGCTGAATCGACCTAGGGGAGGCCCAGTAACGATTCAGAAAATTGTCACTGGTGTTGGCCATGAGTGAGAATTGAACTGGGTTCGTAGTGCAGCGCGCAAACTGTTACAGTGCCGCTCCCCACACACTCACATTCACATACACACACATGTGCGTGTGCACACCTACATTCACTCCCAGCACGAGGCTGACTCATGGCATCTGTGGAGGATCGCTGCACTGAACAAAATAGTTCCACAGTTCAGTTTGCAAGTGCGAGTTTGCGTTTTAAGTCAATGGTAACCGAAAATTTCATGGAAACAGGTTCGTCGGTCGGGTATTCCGAAGTCAGGTGTTCATAAGTTGATGACTGCCTGTATCCACTTCTTTTTCATACTAATGGTTGTACAGTATGGATGCGTACTGGGTTACGGAGCATCCTCTATTTAGGGACTGTACCACGTTACGATCCACCATCCCACCTCTAATAGAAGTACCTACTACTACTAGACCATCTGCTCCCCTCTGCTACGTGCATCTCACCCCGTGTTTGGTTGGAAAGCGATCTTAATCTGATATTTTAATGCAGCTTTTGGGTTAATTCATATATGTGGGTTGTATGGATGGTGGTCGTCCATCCAAGCACTATGGAAGTTCAGCCATGCTTTTCTTCCAAGATCTGAGATGATTGGGTGCATTCTGGTCATTTGGTCATAGGTGGTGTATGGACATCTGTGTAAAAGAGCTTAATAGCTCATTACATTGCTCAATTATAAATAAAGATTGCGATTCTATGTGTCTGTTGTTGCATCTGTATGTTATACAATAACCGCACGCAATCGTTAAAATGCTTTTCTGTGTTTCTTTGCCGCCGTTTTCCCGTGGCCCACATCATTGACAGGAATTGGCAGCTGGAATCTCTGCAGGCAGAGATTCAGTGGTACGAACGTGTGGTGGTGAGCTGCACGCCGAGTTGGCGCCCTACCGCGACAACAGGCAGAGCGCACACTCAGAGCAGCAGCATCTGCAGAGCGAGGTGGAGGTGAGCGCACAGCACTCGTGCGTCGCACACACACAAGTACATAATTTGCGTTTAACGTAAATAAAATATTCATACACACACGATTCAGTGTATGATGATAATGATGAGCTGGTCTAACCATCTCGTTAAGCCGTCATGGTCCTCATTTACAAATACAGATTATCTATCTATAGACAATTCCATTATTGCTGTAAACAATGATAACGATAAGAATGATTTAGCACCTTTCTGTTCACCGGGGCATCTCAGAGTGCTTTACATCACATCTCATCTCAACACGTTTGAAAGGGCACCCTCAATGACAGATGTCCCTGTGGGCACAAGGTGACTCAGCACCTGGCGTGAAATCGACATTTGTCTGCCAGTAGGAGGTGCTGATTGTTGTGTGTATTCACAGTTGAGCTGGTATATGTACTTAGTTGTGTGTATGTCTAATGGGTCGTGTTTGTCCACAGCTTCCTACGGTTGATGAAGAGGACATCTCTGGCTGCTCACTGGAGCCCAGCGTTCAAGAAGCCTCCTAAGACCTGCCCCCCAAGGCCTCCAACACCCTCTGCGTCTCTCACATTGACTAACACACGCACATATCGACTGACACACACACACACACATCGACTCACACACACACACATGGACTTACACACACAATTACATACGGACTTATACACACATATCGACTAAGACACACACACACGTGGACTTACACACACACATGGACCCATGCACACACATCGACTTACACACACATCGACTCACACACACTGCCCTACACACACACATATGGACTCAAACACACAGACATCGACTTAAAATACACACACATGGAGTTACACACAAGACAAAGATCCCCCGTATAGCAACAGACTGTAGGGGCAAGTGCTGTTAGCAAGCACCTATAAAGGCCGGAATAGCACACGAGGGGGTGGGTGGCCAGCACCACGCCCGGCCGGCTTTGTCTCCCCAGTGGCGATGTTTATGCACTGCACCAGGTACTCATTTCAGGCTGAGTCGACCTAGGGGAGGCCCAGGACTGGTTCAGATAATCGTCACTGGTGTTGGCCATGAGCGGGAATTGAACCCGGGTCGCTAGGTTCATAGCGCAGCGCGCTGCTACACTACCGCTCCCCACACAAATAGACAAATATCCCCGTGTAGCCTTAACAGACTGTAGGGGCAAGTGCTGTTAGCGAGCACCTATGAAGGCAGGCACGGCACACGAGGGGGTGGGGTGGCTAACACCACGCCCGGCCGCCTTTGTCTCCCTAGTGGTGATGTTTACACACCGCACCAGGTACTCATTTTAGGCTGAGTCGACCTAGGGGAGGCCCAGGACCGGTTCTGACAACCGTCACCGGTGTTGGCCGTGAGCGGGAATCGAACTCGAGTCGCCGGGTTCACAGCGCAGCGCGCTACCCGCTACACTACCGCCCCCACACACACACACACACAAACGTACACACACATCGACTCACACATATGGACTCACACACACATACACATCGACGTACACACATATCAACTGACACATATGTAATATAGCTCGCAGAGACGGCGTCGTCTCTTCTATTTGTTTATTATCAAATAAATATCAACCAATAACTCAACGTGCAACTACGAGTGACTATATACACACGGGTGTTTCACACGACACGATTCTGGGATAACATAACTTCTCTGTAAGACAACTCGCGGACGATGAAGACGGCCCGGACCCAGAGCACGACGACGCAGTGCCCCACACCAAGCACAACCCTGAACCTTCACTCACACTGCTATTTATCCTCGCCGGGCCCGACCACACCCTATGCCTTAATACAATTTGTTCCCGTCTAAGGAATGCTTATTAACTCGTCCTTCCCTACCATTGGCTCCCGTCGCGTGAATGCTCATGAACTCATTAGAACCATGGTCCCGGTAATCCTTCCATTAGTGACCATGGTCCCGGGGAGCCACACCATCCGCCATCGCCCCACACTGTCATTACAACACCCCCCCTTTGCAACGTCAGTAACGTCTTCCGAACGCCGAGATGTAATAATTTGGTTTCGTGTACCACCGAGTCAACGCACCCCGTAAAACCGTAAGAACCACCAGGCCGTAGCGTTGAAACCCTCATCCCATCTCATAAGCAACCCGTCCTCAGCACAATCTTTGAGGACTTCGCCAAGCTAGGGTTCGTTAGTTCCCGCTCCGCACGCCCCCAGAGTCACAACAAGGACGCGTGATCCATTTGCAACCGACCCCATTCGGCAAGCGTGAGGCCCAGTATTCCAGCTACCGGTGCAACGTTACCAATGGGTGCTGCGCTCTCCACTGACGCCACTACCCCAGATGGCTTCGCGCCCCGTGGCTTACATCGTCCTGCGCCCGTTAAACAAGCACAGCCCTCCCCCGTCGGCATTCCTTGGTTAAATCACCCGAAATGAAAATTCCTGTAATATCTCCAAGCAACGTGACAGTTGGCCCGAAGGTTGAACCACACGCAAGGAGTATTGAAGGGCCGCGTGGTCCGTGTGGACCACGAATTCCCTACCGTACAGGTAAGGCCTGTACTGTTGCACAAAGTGCACCATGGCCAAGAGTTCCCTCCTGGTCACGCTGTAACATCGTTCCGCGGATGACAGGATGCGGCTCCTGTACGCTACCACCCTTCCAACGCCGTTCTTAACTTGGGACAGGGCAGCCCCAAGACCCGTGTCACTGGCATCTGTATCTAAGGTAAACGATAGGGGAAAATCCGGCTACTCCAGGGGAGGCGCATCGGCATGGCTTTTGCGCAGTGTAACAAAAGCGGCATTCTCCTCCTCTCCCCACCTAAACTTTTGGCCTTTAGCCATTAAAGCATGAAGAGGCGTAGTGATCATCGCGAACTGCGGAATGAAACTTCGGTAATAGGGCGCGAAACCGACAAAACTGTGCACCTCCCCCACGACTGAGGAGTCGGCCAATCGCGCACACACGCGTCTTGTCGGGATCCGTTGCTATTCCGGAATCGCCCACGATGTGACCCAGATATCGCACAGAGGTTTGCAACAGGTGACATTTCGCAGGTTTCAACTTAAGGTATGCCGACCGTGTCCTCAACAACACGGAATGCAACCATTGCAAATGTTCCTCGAAAGTGCGGCCAAACACAATCATATCGTCAAGGTAAATGAGAAGTGAGTCCCATTGCAACCCCGCTAGGACTAGTTCCATCAACCTCTGGAAGGTGGCTGGGGCTGAGTGTAAGCCCATGGGAAGGCAGTTGAAATGGTACAATCCTTGAGGTGCTCTAAATGCCGTTTTTGGTTTGGATGACTCATCCAGGGAAGTTGTCAAAATCCCGACAAAAGGTCTAAGGTGAAAACAATCTGGCCCCCGATAGCGCATCCAACGAGTCGTCCATACGGGGAGTGGGTACGCATCTGCGACTGACACTTTATTCAACTTGCGGAAGTCTACGCAGAACCCGCACCATGCCATCAGCCTTTTTTACCAACACTACGGGAGCACCCCAAGGACTCGGCGAGGGGGAAATAATATCTGCCGCCAGCATTTCCTCCACCGCCAGTTGCACGCTTTCCTTTTCCCCGGGCTTAACCTATACAGATTCTGTCGAATGGGGGCAGCCGTTCCCGTGTTAATATGGTGTTGCAGAAGGGAAGTGCGCCCAATATCAAACTTACCCTTACTGAACACCTCCGAATATTCACGTAGGAGGGATCACAACACGGCCCGCTGCTCCATGGACAACTTCGGGTTTTCCCCACACAGCTTTTCTATCCATGCTTCATCCTCTCCCCCTGTCTGCACCACTCCGCCTCCCACGGCATCCCCGGTGGCCTTGAGGGAATCTCTCCCCATCAACATTGCATGGGCTAACACCGTTCCCGCCTGAACCACCACCGGCTCTACCCGAACATTGCGGACTTGTAAGAACGGCTCCTGACCAACTCGCAACAGCGTCAACGCACCCACCAATGTAAGCCCCCGGGATACCGCCTTAGACAGGGTAAGGAGGACACCTGCCTCCAGGTCAGACAGGTCCAACCGTCTACGGTAACGCAGCGGGACCAAAACTTGAGTACCGGGCAGAATCTCCAAAGTTTCCTTAACCAGAACCTGGACCGACACCCTGTATTTCGCGTCGATGCGGGGAATAAAAAAAAAAAAAACCGCCGCCCTGACGG
>NW_026891917.1:0-6257 GCF_015708825.2 Lethenteron reissneri
TTCGACGATATTTGGCGACACTAAAATGAGCGTTTGCCAGCTCCAGGGAATTCGGAGCGAGAGAAACGAGGCCCCGTAACGCACATGAGAGCAATCCCGGCCAATTTCTACCGTTTGATGGGGTCTATGTGTAAAAATTTTGACTTTTTTTGGTGCACGAGCAAATCTGCTGGAAAGCGTGTGGAAGTTTCGTGACGTTCGACGATATTTGGCGACACAAAATGAGCGTTTTGCCAGCTCCAGGGAATTCGGAGCGAGAGAAACGAGGCCCCGTAACGCACATGAGAGCAATCCCGGCCAATTTCTACCGTTTGATGGGGTCTATGTGTAAAAATTTTGACTTTTTTTGGTGCACGAGCAAATCTGCTGGAAAGCGTGTGGAAGTTCGTGACGTTCGACGATATTTGGCGACACTAAAATGAGCGTTTTGCCAGCTCCAGGGAATTCGGAGCGAGAGAAACGAGGCCCCGTAACGCACATGAGAGCAATCCCGGCCAATTTCTACCGTTTGATGGGGTCTATGTGTAAAAATTTTGACTTTTTTTGGTGCACGAGCAAATCTGCTGGGAAAGCGTGTGGAAGTTCGTGACGTTCGGACGATATTTGGCGACACTAAAATGAGCGTTTGCCAGCTCCAGGGAATTCGGAGCGAGAGAAACGAGGCCCCGTAACGCACATGAGAGCAATCCCGGCCAATTTCTACCGTTTGATGGGGTCTATGTGTAAAAATTTTGACTTTTTTTGGTGCACGAGCAAATCTGCTGGAAAGCGTGTGGAAGTTCGTGACGTTCGGACGATATTTGGCGACACTAAAATGAGCGTTTGCCAGCTCCAGGGAATTCGGAGCGAGAGAAACGAGGCCCCGTAACGCACATGAGAGCAATCCCGGCCAATTTCTACCGTTTGATGGGGTCTATGTGTAAAAATTTTGACTTTTTTTGGTGCACGAGCAAATCTGCTGGAAAGCGTGTGGAAGTTTCGTGACGTTCGGACGATATTTGGCGACACTAAAATGAGCGTTTTGCCAGCTCCAGGGAATTCGGAGCGAGAGAAACGAGGCCCCGTAACGCACATGAGAGCAATCCCGGCCAATTTCTACCGTTTGATGGGGTCTATGTGTAAAAATTTTGACTTTTTTTGGTGCACGAGCAAATCTGCTGGAAAGCGTGTGGAAGTTTCGTGACGTTCGGACGATATTTGGCGACACTAAAATGAGCGTTTTGCCAGCTCCAGGGAATTCGGAGCGAGAGAAACGAGGCCCCGTAACGCACATGAGAGCAATCCCGGCCAATTTCTACCGTTTGATGGGGTCTATGTGTAAAAATTTTGACTTTTTTTGGTGCACGAGCAAATCTGCTGGAAAGCGTGTGGAAGTTTCGTGACGTTCGGACGATATTTGGCGACACTAAAATGAGCGTTTTGCCAGCTCCAGGGAATTCGGAGCGAGAGAAACGAGGCCCCGTAACGCACATGAGAGCAATCCCGGCCAATTTCTACCGTTTGATGGGGTCTATGTGTAAAAATTTTGACTTTTTTTGGTGCACGAGCAAATCTGCTGGAAAGCGTGTGGAAGTTTCGTGACGTTCGACGATATTTGGCGACACTAAAATGAGCGTTTTGCCAGCTCCAGGGAATTCGGAGCGAGAGAAACGAGGCCCCGTAACGCACATGAGAGCAATCCGGCCAATTTCTACCGTTTGATGGGGTCTATGTGTAAAAATTTTGACTTTTTTTGGTGCACGAGCAAATCTGCTGGAAAGCGTGTGGAAGTTCGTGACGTTCGGACGATATTTGGCGACGACACTAAAATGAGCGATTTGCCAGCTCCAGGGAATTCGGAGCGAGAGAAACGAGGCCCCGTAACGCACATGAGAGCAATCCCGGCCAATTTCTACCGTTTGATGGGGTCTATGTGTAAAAATTTGACTTTTTTTGGTGCACGAGCAAATCTGCTGGAAAGCGTGTGGAAGGTTCGTGACGTTCGGACGATATTTGGCGACACTAAAATGAGCGTTTTGCCAGCTCCAGGGAATTCGGAGCGAGAGAAACGAGGCCCCGTAACGCACATGAGAGCAATCCCGGCCAATTTCTACCGTTTGATGGGGTCTATGTGTAAAAATTTTGACTTTTTTGGTGCACGAGCAAATCTGCTGGAAAGCGTGTGGAAGTTTCGTGACGTTCGGACGATATTTGGCGACACTAAAATGAGCGTTTGCCAGCTCCAGGGAATTCGGAGCGAGAGAAACGAGGCCCCGTAACGCACATGAGAGCAATCCCGGCCAATTTCTACCGTTTGATGGGGTCTATGTGTAAAAATTTTGACTTTTTTTGGTGCACGAGCAAATCTGCTGGGAAAGCGTGTGGAAGTTTCGTGACGTTCGGACGATATTTGGCGACACTAAAATGAGCGTTTTGCCAGCTCCAGGGAATTCGGAGCGAGAGAAACGAGGCCCCGTAACGCACATGAGAGCAATCCCGGCCAATTTCTACCGTTTGATGGGGTCTATGTGTAAAAATTTTGACTTTTTTTGGTGCACGAGCAAATCTGCTGGAAAGCGTGTGGAAGTTTCGTGACGTTCGTACGATATTTGGCGACACTAAAATGAGCGTTTTGCCAGCTCCAGGGAATTCGGAGCGAGAGAAACGAGGCCCCGTAACGCACATGAGAGCAATCCCGGCCAATTTCTACCGTTTGATGGGGTCTATGTGTAAAAATTTTGACTTTTTTTGGTGCACGAGCAAATCTGCTGGAAAAGCTGTGGAGTTCGTGACGTTCGGACGATATTTGGCGACACAAAATGCGTTTTGCCAGCTCCAGGGAATTCGGAGCGAGAGAAACGAGGCCCCGTAACGCACATGAGAGCAATCCCGGCCAATTTCTACCGTTTGATGGGGTCTATGTGTAAAAATTTTGACTTTTTTTGGTGCACGAGCAAATCTGCTGGGAAAGCGTGTGGAAGTTCGTGACGTTCGACGATATTTGGCGACACTAAATGAGCGTTTTGCCAGCTCCAGGGAATTCGGAGCGAGAGAAACGAGGCCCCGTAACGCACATGAGAGCAATCCCGGCCAATTTCTACCGTTTGATGGGGTCTATGTGTAAAAATTTTGACTTTTTTTGGTGCACGAGCAAATCTGCTGGAAAGCGTGTGGAAGTTTCGTGACGTTCGGACGATATTTGGCGACACTAAAATGAGCGTTTTGCCAGCTCCAGGGAATTCGGAGCGAGAGAAACGAGGCCCCGTAACGCACATGAGAGCAATCCCGGCCAATTTCTACCGTTTGATGGGGTCTATGTGTAAAAATTTTGACTTTTTTTGGTGCACGAGCAAATCTGCTGGAAAAGCTGTGGAAGTTCGTGACGTTCGACGATATTTGGCGACACTAAAATGAGCGATTTGCCAGCTCCAGGGAATTCGGAGCGAGAGAAACGAGGCCCCGTAACGCACATGAGAGCAATCCCGGCCAATTTCTACCGTTTGATGGGGTCTATGTGTAAAAATTTGACTTTTTTTGGTGCACGAGCAAATCTGCTGGAAAGCGTGTGGAAGTTCGTGACGTTCGGACGATATTTGGCGACACTAAAATGAGCGTTTTGCCAGCTCCAGGGAATTCGGAGCGAGAGAAACGAGGCCCCGTAACGCACATGAGAGCAATCCCGGCCAATTTCTACCGTTTGATGGGGTCTATGTGTAAAATTTTGACTTTTTTTGGTGCACGAGCAAATCTGCTGGAAAGCTGTGGAAGTTCGTGACGTTCGGACGATATTTGGCGACACAAAAATGAGCGTTTTGCCAGCTCCAGGGAATTCGGAGCGAGAGAAACGAGGCCCCGTAACGCACATGAGAGCAATCCCGGCCAATTTCTACCGTTTGATGGGGTCTATGTGTAAAAATTTTGACTTTTTTGGTGCACGAGCAAATCTGCTGGGAAAGCGTGTGGAAGTTTCGTGACGTTCGGACGATATTTGGCGACACTAAAATGAGCGTTTGCCAGCTCCAGGGAATTCGGAGCGAGAGAAACGAGGCCCCGTAACGCACATGAGAGCAATCCCGGCCAATTTCTACCGTTTGATGGGGTCTATGTGTAAAAATTTTGACTTTTTTTGGTGCACGAGCAAATCTGCTGGAAAAGCTGTGGAGTTCGTGACGTTCGGACGATATTTGGCGACACTAAAATGAGCGATTTGCCAGCTCCAGGGAATTCGGAGCGAGAGAAACGAGGCCCCGTAACGCACATGAGAGCAATCCCGGCCAATTTCTACCGTTTGATGGGGTCTATGTGTAAAAATTTGACTTTTTTGGTGCACGAGCAAATCTGCTGGGAAAGCGTGTGGAAGTTTCGTGACGTTCGGACGATATTTGGCGACACTAAATGAGCGTTTTGCCAGCTCCAGGGAATTCGGAGCGAGAGAAACGAGGCCCCGTAACGCACATGAGAGCAATCCCGGCCAATTTCTACCGTTTGATGGGGTCTATGTGTAAAAATTTTGACTTTTTTTGGTGCACGAGCAATCTGCTGGAAAAGCGTGTGGAAGTTTCGTGACGTTCGGACGATATTTGGCGACACTAAAATGAGCGTTTTGCCAGCTCCAGGGAATTCGGAGCGAGAGAGAAACGAGGCCCCGTAACGCACATGAGAGCAATCCCGGCCAATTTCTACCGTTTGATGGGGTCTATGTGTAAAAATTTTGACTTTTTTTGGTGCACGAGCAAATCTGCTGGGAAAGCTGTGGAAGTTTCGTGACGTTCGGACGATATTTGGCGACAAAATGCGTTTTGCCAGCTCCAGGGAATTCGGAGCGAGAGAAACGAGGCCCCGTAACGCACATGAGAGCAATCCCGGCCAATTTCTACCGTTTGATGGGGTCTATGTGTAAAAATTTGACTTTTTTTGGTGCACGAGCAAATCTGCTGGAAAAGCTGTGGAAGGTTCGTGACGTTCGGACGATATTTGGCGACACTAAAATGAGCGATTTCCAGCTCCAGGAATTCGGAGCGAGAGAAACGAGGCCCCGTAACGCACATGAGAGCAATCCCGGCCAATTTCTACCGTTTGATGGGGTCTATGTGTAAAAATTTTGACTTTTTTTGGTGCACGAGCAAATCTGCTGGGAAAGCGTGTGGAGTTCGTGACGTTCGACGATATTTGGCGACACTAAAATGAGCGTTTTGCCAGCTCCAGGGAATTCGGAGCGAGAGAAACGAGGCCCGTAACGCACATGAGAGCAATCCCGGCCAATTTCTACCGTTTGATGGGGTCTATGTGTAAAATTTGACTTTTTTTGGTGCACGAGCAAATCTGCTGGGAAAGCGTGTGGAAGTTCGTGACGTTCGGACGATATTTGGCGACACTAAAATGAGCGTTTTGCCAGCTCCAGGGAATTCGGAGCGAGAGAAACGAGGCCCCGTAACGCACATGAGAGCAATCCCGGCCAATTTCTACCGTTTGATGGGGTCTATGTGTAAAAATTTTGACTTTTTTTGGTGCACGAGCAAATCTGCTGGAAAGCGTGTGGAAGTTCGTGACGTTCGGACGATATGGCGACACTAAAATGAGCGTTTTGCCAGCTCCAGGGAATTCGGAGCGAGAGAAACGAGGCCCGTAACGCACATGAGAGCAATCCCGGCCAATTTCTACCGTTTGGGGTCTATGTGTAAAATTTTGACTTTTTTTGGTGCACGAGCAAATCTGCTGGAAAAGCTGTGGAAGTTCGTGACGTTCGGACGATATTTGGCGACAAAATGAGCGTTTTGCCAGCTCAGGGAATTCGGAGCGAGAAAACGAGGCCCGTAACGCACATGAGAGCAATCCCGGCCAATTTCTACCGTTTGATGGGGTCTATGTGTAAAAATTTTGACTTTTTTGGTGCACGAGCAAATCTGCTGGGAAAGCGTGTGGAAGTTTCGTGACGTTCGGACGATATTTGGCGACACTAAAATGAGCGTTTTGCCAGCTCCAGGGAATTCGGAGCGAGAGAAACGAGGCCCCGTAACGCACATGAGAGCAATCCCGGCCAATTTCTACCGTTGATGGGGTCTATGTGTAAAAATTTGACTTTTTTGGTGCACGAGCAAATTGCTGGGAAAGCGTGTGGAAGTTTCGTGACGTTCGGACGATATTTGGCGACACTAAAATGAGCGTTTTGCCAGCTACAGGGAATTCGGAGCGAGGAAACGAGGCCCGTAACGCACATGAGAGCAATCCCGGCCAATTCTACCGTTTGATGGGGTCTATGTGTAAAAATTTGACTTTTT
>NW_026891918.1:0-6253 GCF_015708825.2 Lethenteron reissneri
ACATAAACCGACTTGGCATTAAATACGGTGACCGTGAGGTTATCTGCTGTAAAGAACAGCAATGCAGCACTCGTGGTAATTAAGACCAGTGTAATTGTGTGAGTGTTTTGGTGACTGTTGATGGTCTGCATGCGTGACATTCCTCAATGGAACAACACCGATTTGACGCGCACACGAGGCTTGAGAGCACGCGTGGATACACCGCCTCGGTGAAACTGCCTTCTGCAGCGTTCCACTTCCACCGGTTCATACACATTCAGGGTGTCTGGCTTCTGCAGACCACTGCTCACACTGGCTCATACATACCCAGCGAAATTTACTTCGGTTCAGTCTGCAAATAACGAGAAAGCCCGTCATGATAGAAAATTCTACTTCTGTAGAGCACTTATTTGCTCTGCGACATGTTCTTGAGCTATCGCGGCGTAATGGTTAGCTCGTTTGAATTACAATCGAGAAGTCGCCGGTTCAATTCCACCTCTTGGCGAGGCGGTTGAAACTTTTCAAGTTTCTTAAATCTCCCCGCCCTGTGGTGGGATAAAGTGTTGGTGCTGCCACCTTTTCCGAGATGTCTTACCAGCGTGGAAGAGTCGGAGCTCCCGTCGTGTAGGCCCTACCGCCAGCAGTGGTGAGAGGCAAGCGACTGCAGGGCTGCACCTTTACCGTTTTCACGTTCATGTGCAGCGCTGTGCACGTTTGCCTCTTTACCCTTGTGCTCCGCATGTGAGCCCGGCTTTGTGTTGTTTTGAACAAGGATGTGTAAAAAAAAAGTTTGCGATGATGCAGTATTTGTTTGGTGCAAATGCCATATCTTCTCTCTGTCTTTTGCCTATCGCTGGCAATTATCTTTCGCATTTTGCATTAAAACCTGAACATTAATAAGCACGCCGAGTTGCATTTTCATCTAATTTCATGCAAAAATATGTGTGCCGCAAGCAATTTCGGCTCTTTGCTGCAGTGAGATTAAGAAAGGCAGAAAACAGTGCTTTCGTGTTATCGCTCCGTTTTCTCCGTGTTGTCGGATAGCAGTTACTCGGCATGTACTGGCCGATCATTACCTATGTTATTATAATTTTGCTTGTTTACTCAGGAAAGCCTCACGAAGTCTCGCAACTATTTTTCAGGAGGGTCCTGCCAAGTTTTCGCAGTCGGGGCTGATTACTATGTATCTTTCAAATAAGTAATTAGCAGGTAATTTTCAAATTTTAGAAAATATGGACGATTACGGCAACGCACAATGGCCTATTCTTGCCGATAGCATCACAGGATCCATAACATCCATGGTGAAGCACACGGAATGCATCTTTACGTTTACTACACGGGCAGTAATAACCAGGTCAGCCACTGAATTCGAACCGTGAACATCTGCGACAAGCGGCAATGCCACTGAAAAAGAAGACAAACTATTTTAATAACAAAGTGGGGGGGAAAAAATCGTATTAGTGGCTTCGGGTTATGTGAGGATAGCAGTAGTCAGTTTTGTAGGTCCTCCTACAGAACCTGAGGTTTCTTAAACCACTCCTCCCCCACGGCCTCTGTCCTCCCAGCAGTGTTCATTAATGCGACCACAGTTAGTTGATAAGCATGTTGCATGCCTGTGGGGTAAACTGTGGGTAGACCTGCCTCTTCCAAGACATCTGGCCACTGTGGAAGAGTAGGCCAAATACACTCTAGAGGGGCTCTCTTGAGCTCCCTCTAGTGAGCAAGTAATATCAGCAGGATTGCGTCGTTACCAGAACTCGTGCCGAGGTTAATTTAAGGTAATGTTTGATCATCTTAATAAGATAATCACAATTCATTGGATTGCGTTGCTTGGAAAGTATCAAGTATTCGGATGACGTTATTTGTATAAGCTTCAGCTACCCATGACCAGATACATTACTGACTAGCCCCTCTGTCACCACCTATGGATACAAGGCTTGATGTGCCCACAACGCATCGCTTCAGTTTACGTTGATTTGTGCACATTTATTATCAGTAAACTGTATATTGCACTACGGGTAAATCAACATTCATATATCCACGGATGGAAAAGCCCGTTGCTGATTCACCGTAGCACATGCTTACTGCCCTAAATAGCCAAGCGCATTAATGGAATTTGTTTTATATTTAATTTCGTATTTATGATCAGCGAATCGCAGGAGAAACTGTGTCAGTCTGGTAATGGACTCTATGCTCGCACGAGAGTGACAGGGTTCATTGGCTGCAATGATAATGCGTGCCCGACACATACTGCTGGCGCTATATTTTCCGACGACGTAAAAAAAGTTGTCAATGTTCAAATGCAGCCGACTTGCAATGCGGACATATTTGGCATAAGGCAAGTAATGATGCATGGATCCTTGGTTAGCATCTACTCGTATGCTATAGGTATGTAGAACTTCTTTTGCACCGTACATAGCCAACGATGCTAATCGGAGGTGTGGGGAAGGACAACAAAGTAAAGACTAAAATAAGTTCTTAAGAAATTAGTTGTTTTCAATCTAGATTTAAAAGTGCATAGCTCCAGTGGCTTCCTAACATCAGAAGGAAGAGCGTTCCAGACGGCCGCAGAAGCACATCTGAAGGCGCGTGATGCGGTATCCGTCTTTGTTCGGTCGCTCGCCAGAAACCGCTGTGAGGATGACAGGTTTATGCTCCTTGACGAGATCAGCAAGGTATCGTGGTTCATTTGTGGCAAGCACTTGGTGTGCAATGAATGCGACCGTATAATGCATTCGTTCGACAGCCAGAAGCCAATGCAGCTTAGCGAGCACTGGGCAGACATGGGCGGATGTTGCAGTACCCGTCACGACACGTGCCAGGGAATGTTGTACATGCTGCACCTTGGTAATGTTTTTGCCAAATGTCCCGTAGATTAGTGAGTTGCCTAAAAAGATAAGTGTATTGAATCGTGAGTACGATATTATTCATTTAACGTTTAGGTTCTGCAGCCAATATTAAGAGATATGATAGATCTTTTGGCCCACGTAAGTGATCTGACCAATATATTGTCATGAAACTCTCGACCGTCCGGCATAGCCAAACAAATGACATTGTCACATCTACTGGCATTTAATGCGCCAATTATTATTGGGTCAACTCAAGCACAGGTGGGAGAAGAATTCTCACAAGCAAAAATTACAATGTTTTCTCTCACATGGTGTTGGGTGTCATGAGAAATATTTAGCCAAATTAATACATGGCATAACCCAAAACGCAATTATGAATCATGTTTACGCAGTTTGTATGCAAGTGTTAAGCTACAACTATATTTGATGCTCATGAGACAAAAACTGATTTAAATTTTTTTAATTATGTTATTGTAATTCTTATAAATAGTGTATTAGATTTGTTGTTTAGCATGTACATCTTAAATATGTGTCATTGTTGTTTTCGTGATAAGTGAAAATGTACCGGAGTCTGTGCTCTGTGGCTGCCTGGGTGAAAGTGGGTGACGTCTTTGCGTACTCCTGGCCAGCTGGCTTCGAGCTTAATAAATAAGTAAACACAACTGTACAAACATGACACAAAAAAGCAAAACCTATAAACAACGAGACCAAGCTGAATCGATTCTTGAATCGAATTGCAATCTCGCATTGTGACAATTTGTCGGATAACCGGTGAAATGTCACGTGTCTTTGTTTGTAAACTATAACCCAAAACATTGTCTTGGGTTTAAAAACAATAAATTTTCGTACTTTTTTAATTTAAACTTTGCTTGCCCGGCCCTGTTGATTTGAGCTTGCAGCTGCTCACTTTAACAGTGTCAGCTGACCAGAGACTGTGAGAATTACTTGAGCAGGACACAGCGGCATTGAGGCCCAGCGTTTGGATTGCCAGTGTGTGCTACCAAACCTGGCTTTGTTGCATTTTTCATGGTGTTTAAAAAAAAATTGCATTCCATGCCACACAGCCGTTTTACTGGGGGCTTTGCGGAATTCTGAGTTATCGTGGAAATGTCGATATATGAATGCTTATCGTTTTATGCAATTCCGTATAGAATTCACCACGCAAAAAAAAAGATTTTTTTTATCTTCTAAATGCCCTTTGCTACAAAATTGAAAAACGTGATATTCTGATGTTACAGCACTAATGATTTTTTCTGATGCTGTGCAGCTGTTTCACAATTGGCACCTATGGGAAAATGTGTTTGCAAATGTTGACTTGAATATGTTTCACGGGCTTTGGTTCTGTACGTTTATTTGTGTTTTCCAATTTACTCCCAATTATGTTTAAACGACTGTACTTGGTGCGAAATACAAAGTAAATGTGCACATATGCTTATGGTAATGGCATGCAATTACAGTAACATTTTTTTTTACAATATTTATCGTTTAAAATCGGTCTTGCTTGTTTCATATATTAAAAATATTAAAGGTTATTTCACAGTTTTTTACACTGAAGTGTCTATACGTACGCAAGCGAACTAAAAATCCATCTGGCTGCGTTAATAAAATTCAACCAAAAGCAGCAGGGCTGTGGCTCGTACCCATCTGCCTTAACTGGGTGAGATGACAAATGCGAGTCCCCAAAAAGCCACGCCGATCAATAACACAGGCCTTTGCTCATCCACTTTGTATTTTCCAAAAGAACATCTTGTAAGTATTGAGTGTCTCTGTGCCTCTTCCGGGTGGTATTGCTCATATAATGTGGGACATTCCTGCGTCTCCGACGGCGGGGCATGTGCGCTCGCTGGTGCCAAGTATTTTTTTGGAAAGGGAACATTCCAGGCCAGGGATGTTGTAGGGGATGGGTGTGGGGGGGGACGTGCCCCATTTGGCCCATGCGCCCCTTCGCAAAGGATCTTTAGCGCTGTCCCGACGTGCATTGAGGTTGTGCATCACGCGTTGTCCAGCACGAACCCATACTGCCCCCAGCACGTGGAGCGAAACGTCGGACATGAAGCCAAACAACACACACTACAGCTTGAGAACACATTGGAGAGCAATAGTTTGTACAACTGCGAAAACGTACGCAGTTATTTCTCGCGCTGTTGAAGCTCCCTGCAGATACCCAGTGGAATCGAGAGCGAGGTACGAGAGTCGATGCTCTTCATATTCTGGTAGCAAAGGTAAATATGCAACCCTGAATTACTTCATTGGAACCTCATTTGCCAGTAAAAAATATGATAATTGGTTTTTTACCCTTCTATCTGGCAACAAAACTGACACCTTTTTTACAAGGAGTCATGTTTGCATAGACCACAATACCTGCAGCCATAATGCAAAAAAAAACATAACTCTGATAATATATGCACTGTCCTTGAAGTTGATTGGTCCACACCCGAGACAGCTTTCCTTAGAGCCTAGATGACGCCAAAAGGCGCCTTTTGGCGTCATCTGGTACAACCCATGTGAGACTAGGCTCTAAGGAAAGCTGTCTCGGGTGTGGACCAATCAACTTCAAGGACAGTGCATATATTATCAGAGTTATGTTTTTTTTGCATTATGGCTGCAGGTATTGTGGTCTATGCAAACATGACTCCTTGTAAAAAAGGTGTCAGTTTTGTTGCCAGATAGAAGGGTAAAAAAACAATTATCCTGAATTACTTGTTCATCCCACTGCTGGTGGACAAGCATTCATCAGAGGGAGCTCTAGAGAGCCCTCTTTTAAAAGTAGTTTTCATTACAACTCAACACGAGCACGATACAAAGCGCCGATCACCGAATGAAGGTGGGGAACAGAAATTCCCCAAACAGCTGTCCGAGTTCGACGCAACAGGGCCGAGTGAAGGGGGACAACTAGGCTCACTTGCCCCACCTCGATGGGGACCACGAGCTCGGACATGAACGTTTATACAGGGAGGGCAAACGGGTAAGGGGGAATATAGCTAACATATTGGGGGAAAGAAAGGGTTAGTGGGGGAGGCGGTGGGGGGGTGAGGGGGGGGGGGGCAGAGCCCCCTTTTGAAAGGTAGTATATATATTCTTTGGTTCTTTCGGTAAAGTCACGTAGATAGAAAAATAAAAATAAAGTGAATAAAAAAAAGACTAATGTAGACTGTTGCCTGGTTCTTAATCGGAGTGAGTGTACTGGCAGTCTAATGTAGACTGTAGCCATGTTCTTAACCTCGGTGAGCGTACTGGCAATCTATCATGTTGACTGTAGCCTGGTCGTATATTTGCCAACTTTTTTCCACACTGGCCAGACGTGCTGGAAGAGGTGGGAGTGCCACCACATGACCCCATCGCCCACAACCTGCCCATTGACTCACTGTGGTGCAGCCATTGATGCTGCTGGATGGACCCAAGGCAGTGGGATTTAAGAACCTGCC
>NW_026891919.1:0-6160 GCF_015708825.2 Lethenteron reissneri
GTGAGTGGGTGGGTGAGTGGGTCGGTGAGTGAGTAGGTGAGTGGGTGGGTGAGTGGGTGGTGGTGGTGGGTGGGTGGGTAGGTGAGTGAGTAGGTGAGTGAGTGGGTGGGTGGATGAGTGGGTGAGTAGGTGGGTAGGTGAGTGAGTGGGTCGGTGAGTGAGTAGGTGAGTGAGTGGGTGGGTGATTGAGTGGGTGGGTGAGTGAGTGAGTGGGTTAGTGAGTGAGTGGGTGGGTGAGTGAGTGAGTAGGTGGTTAAGTGAGTGGGTGAGTGAGTTGGTAAGTGATCAAGCGGGTGGGTGAGTGAGGGAGCATCTCACAGTTTGCTTTCAACTCTGTAGGTGACGTCCAGAAAAGTTGAGTTGGCCGTGGTGGTGGTGGTGGGTGGGTGGATGATGGTGGTGGTGGGTGGGTGGTGGTGGTGGTGGTGGTGGAGTCAATGATTGAAGGGTCAACAATTGGGGGTCGATCCCCTTTGGGGTCAACTTCACCGGGGTCCCAGCAGAGGTCTGCCAGGAGGTCTCGAGACTCCAAACGAACATTCAGTGGGGAAGGCGCTATCCACTGCACCACCACTCCCCACACACACACACACAGTGCGCTAACCACTGCACCACCACTCACCACACACAGTGCCCTAACCACTGCACCACCACTCCCCACTCACACAGTGCGCTAACCACTGCACCACCACTCCCCACTCACACACACAGTGCGCTAACCACTGCACCACCACTCCCCACTCACACACACACAGTGCGCTATCCACTGCACCACCACTCCCCACACACACACACACAGTGCGCTAACCACTGCACCACCACTCCCCACTCACACACAGTGCCTAACCACTGCACCACCACTCCCCACTCACACACAGTGCGCTAACCACTGCACCACCACTCCCCACTCACACACACAGTGCGCTAACCACTGCACCACCACTCCCCACTCACACACACACAGTGCGCTAACCACTGCACCACCACTCCCCACACACACACAGTGCGCTAACCACTGCACCACCACTCCCCACTCACACACAGTGCCTAACCACTGCACCACCACTCCCCACTCACACACAGTGCGCTAACCACTGCACCACCACTCCCCACTCACACACAGTGCGCTAACCACTGCACCACCACTCCCCACTCACACACACACAGTGCGCTAACCACTGCACCACCACTCCCCACACACACACAGTGCGCTAACCACTGCACCACCACTCCCCACTCACACACAGTGCGCTAACCACTGCACCACCACTCCCCACTCACACACAGTGCGCTAACCACTGCACCACCACTCCCCACTCACACACACAGTGCGCTAACCACTGCACCACCACTCCCCACTCACACACACAGTGCGCTAACCACTGCACCACCACTCCCCACTCACACAGTGCGCTAACCACTGCACCACCACTCCCCACTCACACACACAGTGCGCTAACCACTGCACCACCACTCCCACTCACACACAGTGCGCTAACCACTGCACCACCACTCCCCACTCACACACAGTGCGCTAACCACTGCACCACCACTCCCCACTCACACACAGTGCGCTAACCACTGCACCACCACTCCCCACTCACACAGTGCGCTAACCACTGCACCACCACTCCCCACTCACACACAGTGCGCTAACCACTGCACCACCACTCCCCACTCACACAGTGCGCTAACCACTGCACCACCACTCCCCACTCACACACAGTGCGCTAACCACTGCACCACCACTCCCCACTCACACACAGTGCGCTAACCACTGCACCACCACTCCCCACTCACACACAGTGCGCTAACCACTGCACCACCACTCCCCACTCACACAGTGCGCTAACCACTGCACCACCACTCCCCACTCACACAGTGCGCTAACCACTGCACCACCACTCCCCACACACAGTGCGCTAACCACTGCACCACCACTCCCCACTCACACACAGTGCGCTAACCACTGCACCACCACTCCCCACTCACACACAGTGCGCTAACCACTGCACCACCACTCCCCACTCACACACAGTGCGCTAACCACTGCACCACCACTCCCCACTCACACACAGTGCGCTAACCACTGCACCACCACTCCCCACTCACACAGTGCGCTAACCACTGCACCACCACTCCCCACTCACACACAGTGCGCTAACCACTGCACCACCACTCCCCACTCACCACAGTGCGCTAACCACTGCACCACCACTCCCCACTCACACAGTGCGCTAACCACTGCACCACCACTCCCCACTCACACACAGTGCGCTAACCACTGCACCACCACTCCCCACTCACACACAGTGCGCTAACCACTGCACCACCACTCCCCCTCACACACACACAGTGCGCTAACCACTGCACCACCACTCCCCACACACACACAGTGCGCTAACCACTGCACCACCACTCCCCACTCACACACAGTGCGCTAACCACTGCACCACCACTCCCCACTCACACACAGTGCGCTAACCACTGCACCACCACTCCCCACTCACACACAGTGCGCTAACCACTGCACCACCACTCCCCACTCACACACACACAGTGCGCTAACCACTGCACCACCACTCCCCACACACACACACAGTGCGCTAACCACTGCACCACCACTCCCCACTCACACACAGTGCGCTAACCACTGCACCACCACTCCCCACTCACACACAGTGCGCTAACCACTGCACCACCACTCCCCACTCACACACACAGTGCGCTAACCACTGCACCACCACTCCCCACTCACACACACACAGTGCGCTAACCACTGCACCACCACTCCCCACTCACACAGTGCGCTAACCACTGCACCACCACTCCCCACTCACACACACACAGTGCGCTAACCACTGCACCACCACTCCCCACTCACACACAGTGCGCTAACCACTGCACCACCACTCCCCACTCACACAGTGCGCTAACCACTGCACCACCACTCCCCACTCACACAGTGCGCTAACCACTGCACCACCACTCCCCACTCACACAGTGCGCTAACCACTGCACCACCACTCCCCACTCACACAGTGCGCTAACCACTGCACCACCACTCCCACTCACACACAGTGCGCTAACCACTGCACCACCACTCCCCACTCACACAGTGCGCTAACCACTGCACCACCACTCCCCACTCACACACAGTGCGCTAACCACTGCACCCACCACTCCCCACTCACACACAGTGCGCTAACCACTGCACCACCACTCCCCACTCACACACAGTGCGCTAACCACTGCACCACCACTCCCCACTCACACACAGTGCGCTAACCACTGCACCACCACTCCCCACTCACACACACAGTGCGCTAACCACTGCACCACCACTCCCCACTCACACACACAGTGCGCTAACCACTGCACCACCACTCCCCACTCACACAGTGCGCTAACCACTGCACCACCACTCCCCACTCACACAGTGCGCTAACCACTGCACCACCACTCCCCACTCACACAGTGCGCTAACCACTGCACCACCACTCCCCACTCACACACAGTGCGCTAACCACTGCACCACCACTCCCCCTCACACAGTGCGCTAACCACTGCACCACCACTCCCCACTCACACAGTGCGCTAACCACTGCACCACCACTCCCCACTCACACAGTGCGCTAACCACTGTTGTGTGGAACTCCTCTGAGTAACAAACAAACAAACATAGGGGGAGATGGAACCCAACGGGGTGACCACTTAGCTGGCATCGCGTGCACTCAAACAGACCGAGTCGGTGTTTAATGGCGAATCGACGCGGCGTCGATTCTCTAAATCGCGACGTGATGTCTCCCCGCAGTTGTGATCGTGAGAAGTTGCCGCGATGCTAATTTCGTGAAGTTGTCGTCGTCCATCGCGACTCCGCTCACCCAGACCGTCGGTGCCGTGCGAGGGTGGAGTACTCTTGCCACGGGTCGGAGATTTGAGTCGCGAGCCATCACACAGAACGCTTGGTCACCGTATTCTCCCGCATGGACCCGCGACAATTGCGTTTGTGTAAAAAAACAATCAGAGAGCCCGCACCTCCACGCACCTCCACGCACCTCCACGCACCTCCACGCACCTCCACACCCCACACACCCCCACACACCCCCACACACACCCACACACCTCCACACACCCCCACACACCTCCAGAAACCTCCACACACACCCCACACACCCCCACACACCCCACACACCCCCACACACCCCCACACACCCCCCACACACCCCCACCACCTCCACACACCCCCACGCACCCCCACCGCACCCCCACGCGCCCCCACGCGCCCCCACGCGCCCCCA
Source organism: Lethenteron reissneri (assembly GCF_015708825.2). Taxonomy (NCBI): domain Eukaryota; kingdom Metazoa; phylum Chordata; class Hyperoartia; order Petromyzontiformes; family Petromyzontidae; genus Lethenteron; species Lethenteron reissneri. Next base: position 4,302 of record NW_026891919.1, read on the forward strand.
CGCGCCCCCACGCGCCTCCACGCGCCCCCACGCGCCCCCACACGCCCCCCACGCGCCCCCACGCGCCCCCACGCGCCCCCACGCGCCCCCACGCGCCCCCACGCGCCCCCGCGCCCACCCCGCGCCCCCACGCGCCCCCACGCGCCCCCACGCGCCCACGCGCCTCCACGCGCCCCCACGCACCTTCACGCACCCCCACGCACCCCCACGCACCCCCGCACCCCACGCACCCCCACGCACCTCCACACGCACCCCACGCACCTCCACGCACCCCCACGCACCTCCACGCACCCCCACACCCCCACACCCCCACGCACGTCCACGCACCTCCACGCACGTCCACGCACCTCCACGCACGTCCACGCACGTCCACACGTCCACACCCCCACACACCCCCACACACCTCCACACACACTGTGATATGAGGACATATCCGGCTCACTGACGTATCACAACTCGTCACGGTGATTGGCTCTGCCGGCCCTGGTCTACAGCCAATGGAGGGAAGCCTGGGGACGTGGCCCTGACGTGATGGCAAGGTGACAGCTGTAAGGAGATGATTGGTTCTGCTGGTTTTGGCCACAGCCAATGGGGAGACGAGTCAGGGGCGTGGTCCCGGGGGCTGACGAGGGAGCTGGAAGATTCCATGGAGGCTAACCAGGATTGGTGGAAACGTACCATGTGACCCGGGTATTAAATAGGGGTGGAGACTAACGACACGTGGTCAGAACGGGAACGAACGGAGGAAGGGGCCACGCGGGAGCGGGGCTCCGGGTTGCCACGTGGCGGTGAGTCTCTCTCTCTCTGTCCCTCTCAAGCTGCTGCCTGTCAGCAGCGTGAAGGGAACTGTGACGCAAGTTGAATAAAAGACGGATTCCAGAATCGCCTCAACGAGCTTTATTACAGATGCAACACTGTCCATAGACTAACACTGCCCCATAGACTCAACACTGTACATAGACTCAACACTGTACATAGACTCAACACTGTACATAGACTCAACACTGTACATAGACTCACACTGTACATAGACTCAACACTGTAATAGACTCAACACTGTACATAGACTCAACACTGTACATAGACTCAACACTGCACCATAGACTCAACACTGTACATAGACTCAACACTGTACATAGACTCAACACTGCACCATAGACTCAACACTGTACATAGACTCAACACTGTACATAGACTCAACACTGTACATAGACTCAACACTGTACATAGACTCAACACTGCACCATAGACTCAACACTGTACATAGACTCAACACTGCACCATAGACTCAACACTGTACATAGACTCAACACTGTACATAGACTCAACACTGTACATAGACTCAACCTGCACCATAGACTCAACACTGCACCATAGACTCAACACTGTACATAGACTCAACACTGTACATAGACTCAACACTGTACATAGACAACACTGCACCATAGACTCAACACTGTACATAGACTCAACACTGCACCATAGACTCAACACTGCACCATAGACTCAACACTGCACCATATACTCAACACTGCACCATAGACTCAACACTGCACCATAGACTCAACACTGCACCATAGACTCAACACTGTACATAGACTCAACACTGTCCATAGACTCAACACTGTACATAGACTCAACACTGTACATAGACTAACACTGCCCATAGACTCAACACTGTACATAGACTCAACACTGCACCATAGACTCAGCACTGCCCATCTCTCTCTCCCGTGTCTCTCTCCCCGTGTCTCTCTCCATGTCTCTCTCTCCCCGTGTCTCTCTCCCCGTGTCCCTCTCTCTCTGTGTCTCTCTCTGTGTCTCTCTCTCTGTGTCTCTCTCTCCCCGTCTCTCTCCCT
>NW_026891920.1:0-6062 GCF_015708825.2 Lethenteron reissneri
TTGATGGGGTCTATGTGTAAAAATTTTGACTTTTTTTGGTGCACGAGCAAATCTGCTGGAAAAGCGTGTGGAAGTTTCGTGACGTTCGATATTTGGCGACACTAAAATGAGCGTTTTGCCAGCTCCAGGGAATTCGGAGCGAGAGAAACGAGGCCCCGTAACGCACATGAGAGCAATCCCGGCCAATTTCTACCGTTTGATGGGGTCTATGTGTAAAAATTTTGACTTTTTTTGGTGCACGAGCAAATCTGCTGGGAAAGCGTGTGGAAGTTCGTGACGTTCGGACGATATTTGGCGACACTAAAATGAGCGTTTTGCCAGCTCCAGGGAATTCGGAGCGAGAGAAACGAGGCCCCGTAACGCACATGAGAGCAATCCCGGCCAATTTCTACCGTTTGATGGGGTCTATGTGTAAAAATTTTGACTTTTTTTGGTGCACGAGCAAATCTGCTGGAAAGCGTGTGGAAGTTTCGTGACGTTCGGACGATATTTGGCGACACTAAAATGAGCGTTTTGCCAGCTCCAGGGAATTCGGAGCGAGAGAAACGAGGCCCCGTAACGCACATGAGAGCAATCCCGGCCAATTTCTACCGTTTGATGGGGTCTATGTGTAAAATTTTGACTTTTTTTGGTGCACGAGCAAATCTGCTGGAAAGCGTGTGGAAGTTCGTGACGTTCGGACGATATTTGGCGACACTAAAATGAGCGTTTTGCCAGCTCCAGGGAATTCGGAGCGAGAGAAACGAGGCCCCGTAACGCACATGAGAGCAATCCCGGCCAATTTCTACCGTTTGATGGGGTCTATGTGTAAAATTTTGACTTTTTTTGGTGCACGAGCAAATCTGCTGGAAAGCGTGTGGAAGTTTCGTGACGTTCGGACGATATTTGGCGACACTAAATGAGCGTTTTGCCAGCTCCAGGGAATTCGGAGCGAGAGAAACGAGGCCCCGTAACGCACATGAGAGCAATCCCGGCCAATTTCTACCGTTTGATGGGGTCTATGTGTAAAAATTTTGACTTTTTTTGGTGCACGGCAAATCTGCTGGAAAGCTGTGGAAGTTTCGTGACGTTCGTACGATATTTGGCGACACTAAAATGCGTTTCCAGCTCCAGGGAATTCGGAGCGAGAGAAACGAGGCCCCGTAACGCACATGAGAGCAATCCCGGCCAATTTCTACCGTTTGATGGGGTCTATGTGTAAAAATTTTGACTTTTTTTGGTGCACGAGCAAATCTGCTGGAAAGCGTGTGGAAGTTTCGTGACGTTCGGACGATATTTGGCGACACTAAATGAGCGTTTTGCCAGCTCCAGGGAATTCGGAGCGAGAGAAACGAGGCCCCGTAACGCACATGAGAGCAATCCCGGCCAATTTCTACCGTTTGATGGGGTCTATGTGTAAAAATTTTGACTTTTTTTGGTGCACGAGCAAATCTGCTGGGAAAGCGTGTGGAAGTTCGTGACGTTCGGACGATATTTGGCGACACTAAAATGAGCGTTTTGCCAGCTCCAGGGAATTCGGAGCGAGAGAAACGAGGCCCCGTAACGCACATGAGAGCAATCCCGGCCAATTTACCGTTTGATGGGGTCTATGTGTAAAAATTTTGACTTTTTTTGGTGCACGAGCAAATCTGCTGGAAAGCGTGTGGAAGTTTCGTGACGTTCGGACGATATTTGGCGACACTAAAATGAGCGTTTTGCCAGCTCCAGGGAATTCGGAGCGAGAGAAACGAGGCCCCGTAACGCACATGAGAGCAATCCCGGCCAATTTCTACCGTTTGATGGGGTCTATGTGTAAAAATTTTGACTTTTTTTGGTGCACGAGCAAATCTGCTGGAAAGCGTGTGAAGTTCGTGACGTTCGGACGATATTTGGCGACACTAAAATGAGCGTTTTGCCAGCTCCAGGGAATTCGGAGCGAGAGAAACGAGGCCCCGTAACGCACATGAGAGCAATCCCGGCCAATTTCTACCGTTTGATGGGGTCTATGTGTAAAAATTTTGACTTTTTTTGGTGCACGAGCAAATCTGCTGGAAAGCTGTGGAAGTTTCGTGACGTTCGGACGATATTTGGCGACACTAAAAGCGTTTCCAGCTCCAGGGAATTCGGAGCGAGAGAAACGAGGCCCCGTAACGCACATGAGAGCAATCCCGGCCAATTTCTACCGTTTGATGGGGTCTATGTGTAAAAATTTTGACTTTTTTTGGTGCACGAGCAAATCTGCTGGAAAAGCGTGGGACGGTTCGTGACGTTCGTACGATATTTGGCGACACTAAAATGAGCGTTTCCAGCTCCAGGGAATTCGGAGCGAGAGAAACGAGGCCCCGTAACGCACATGAGAGCAATCCCGGCCAATTTCTACCGTTTGATGGGGTCTATGTGTAAAAATTTTGACTTTTTTTGGTGCACGAGCAAATCTGCTGGAAAGCGTGGAAGGTTCGTGACGTTCGGACGATATTGGCGACACTAAAATGAGCGTTTTGCCAGCTCCAGGGAATTCGGAGCGAGAGAAACGAGGCCCCGTAACGCACATGAGAGCAATCCCGGCCAATTTCTACCGTTTGATGGGGTCTATGTGTAAAAATTTTGACTTTTTTGGTGCACGAGCAAATCTGCTGGAAAGCGTGTGGAAGTTCGTGACGTTCGGACGATATTTGGCGACACTAAATGAGCGTTTTGCCGCTCCAGGGAATTCGGAGCGAGAGAAACGAGGCCCCGTAACGCACATGAGAGCAATCCGGCCAATTTCTACCGTTTGATGGGGTCTATGTGTAAAAATTTTGACTTTTTTGGTGCACGAGCAAATCTGCTGGGAAAGCGTGTGGAAGTTTCGTGACGTTCGGACGATATTTGGCGACACTAAATGAGCGTTTTGCCAGCTCCAGGGAATTCGGAGCGAGAGAAACGAGGCCCCGTAACGCACATGAGAGCAATCCCGGCCAATTTCTACCGTTTGATGGGGTCTATGTGTAAAAATTTTGACTTTTTTGGTGCACGAGCAAATCTGCTGGGAAAGCGTGTGGAAGTTTCGTGACGTTCGGACGATATTTGGCGACACTAAAATGAGCGTTTTGCCAGCTCCAGGGAATTCGGAGCGAGAGAAACGAGGCCCCGTAACGCACATGAGAGCAATCCCGGCCAATTTCTACCGTTTGATGGGGTCTATGTGTAAAATTTTGACTTTTTTGGTGCACGAGCAAATCTGCTGGAAAGCGTGTGGAAGTTTCGTGACGTTCGGATATTTGGCGACACTAAAATGAGCGTTTTGCCAGCTCCAGGGAATTCGGAGCGAGAGAAACGAGGCCCCGTAACGCACATGAGAGCAATCCCGGCCAATTTCTACCGTTTGATGGGTCTATGTGTAAAATTTTGACTTTTTTGGTGCACGAGCAAATCTGCTGGAAAGCGTGTGGAAGTTCGTGACGTTCGTACGATATTTGGCGACACTAAATGAGCGTTTGCTCCAGGGAATTCGGAGCGAGAGAAACGAGGCCCCGTAACGCACATGAGAGCAATCCCGGCCAATTTCTACCGTTTGATGGGGTCTATGTGTAAAAATTTTGACTTTTTTTGGTGCACGAGCAAATCTGCTGGAAAGCTGTGGAAGGTTCGTGACGTTCGGACGATATTTGGCGACACTAAATGAGCGATTTCCAGCTCCAGGGAATTCGGAGCGAGAGAAACGAGGCCCCGTAACGCACATGAGAGCAATCCCGGCCAATTTCTACCGTTTGATGGGTCTATGTGTAAAAATTTTGACTTTTTTTGGTGCACGAGCAAATCTGCTGGGAAAGCGTGTGGAAGTTTCGTGACGTTCGGACGATATTTGGCGACACTAAATGAGCGTTTTGCCAGCTCCAGGGAATTCGGAGCGAGAGAAACGAGGCCCCGTAACGCACATGAGAGCAATCCCGGCCAATTTCTACCGTTTGATGGGGTCTATGTGTAAAAATTTTGACTTTTTTGGTGCACGAGCAAATCTGCTGGGAAAGCGTGTGGAAGTTTCGTGACGTTCGGACGATATTTGGCGACACTAAAATGAGCGTTTTGCCAGCTCCAGGGAATTCGGAGCGAGAGAAACGAGGCCCGTAACGCACATGAGAGCAATCCCGGCCAATTTCTACCGTTTGATGGGGTCTATGTGTAAAAATTTTGACTTTTTTGGTGCACGAGCAAATCTGCTGGAAAGCGTGTGGAAGTTTCGTGACGTTCGGACGATATTTGGCGACACTAAAATGAGCGTTTTGCCAGCTCCAGGGAATTCGGAGCGAGAGAAACGAGGCCCCGTAACGCACATGAGAGCAATCCCGGCCAATTTCTACCGTTTGATGGGGTCTATGTGTAAAATTTTGACTTTTTTTGGTGCACGAGCAAATCTGCTGGGAAAGCGTGTGGAAGTTCGTGACGTTCGGACGATATTTGGCGACACTAAATGAGCGTTTTGCCAGCTCCAGGGAATTCGGAGCGAGAGAAACGAGGCCCCGTAACGCACATGAGAGCAATCCCGGCCAATTTCTACCGTTTGATGGGGTCTATGTGTAAAATTTTGATTTTTTTGGTGCACGAGCAATCTGCTGGAAAGCGTGTGGAAGTTTCGTGACGTTCGGACGATATTTGGCGACACTAAATGAGCGTTTTGCCAGCTCCAGGGAATTCGGAGCGAGAGAAACGAGGCCCCGTAACGCACATGAGAGCAATCCCGGCCAATTTCTACCGTTTGATGGGGGTCTATGTGTAAAATTTTGACTTTTTTTGGTGCACGAGCAAATCTGCTGGGAAAGCGTGTGGAAGTTTCGTGACGTTTCGTACGATATTGGCGACACAAAATGCGATTTCCAGCTCCAGGGAATTCGGAGCGAGAGAAACGAGGCCCGTAACGCACATGAGAGCAATCCCGGCCAATTTCTACCGTTTGATGGGGTTATGTGTAAAAATTTTGACTTTTTTTTGGTGCACGAGCAAATTGCTGGGAAAAGCGTTGTGGACTTTCGTGACGTCGGCGATATTTGGCGACACTATAATGCGATTTTCCAGCTCCAGGGAATTCGGAGCGAGAGAAACGAGGCCCCGTAACGACATGAGAGCAATCCCGGCCAATTTCTACCGTTTGATGGGGTCTATGTGTAAAAATTTTGACTTTTTGGTGCACGAGCAAATCTGCTGGGAAAGCGTGTGGAAGTTTCGTGACGTTCGGACGATATTTGGCGACACTAAAATGAGCGTTTTGCCAGCTCCAGGGAATTCGGAGCGAGAGAAAACGAGGCCCCGTAACGCACATGAGAGCAATCCGGCCAATTTCTACCGTTTGATGGGGTCTATGTGTAAAAATTTTGACTTTTTTTGGTGCACGAGCAAATCTGCTGGAAAGCGTGTGGAAGTTTCGTGACGTTCGGACGATATTTTGGCGACACTAAATGAGCGTTTTGCCAGCTCCAGGGAATCGGAGCGAGAGAACGAGGCCCCGTAACGCACTGAGAGCAATCCCGGCCAATTTCTACCGTTTGATGGGGCTATGTGTAAAAATTGACTTTTTTGGTGCACGAGCAAATTGCTGGAAAAGCGTTGTGAAGGTTCGTGACGTTCGTACGATATTTGGCGACACTAAAATGAGCGTTTCCAGCTCCAGGGAATTCGGGAGCGAGAGAAAACGAGGCCCCGTAACGCACATGAGAGCAATCCCGGCCAATTTCTACCGTTGATGGGGTCTATGTGTAAATTGACTTTTTTTGGTGCACGAGCAATCTGCTGAAAAGCCTGTGGACGGTTCGTGACGTTCGTACGATTTGGCGACATAAAAAGCGATTTCCAGCTTCAGGGAATTCGGAGCGAGAGAAACGAGGCCCCGTAACGCACATGAGAGCAATCCCGGCCAATTTCTACCGTTTGATGGGTCTATGTGTAAAATTTTGACTTTTTTGGTGCATGAGCAATCTGCTGGAAAAGCCTGTGGACGGTTCGTGACGTTAGTACGATATTTGGCGCACTAAAATTGAGCGATTTCCAGCTTCCAGGGAATCGGAGCGAGAGAACGAGGCCCCGTAACGCACATGAGAGCAATCCCGGCC
>NW_026891921.1:0-5905 GCF_015708825.2 Lethenteron reissneri
GCGTGTGGAAGTTCGTGACGTTCGGACGATATTTGGCGACACTAAAATGAGCGTTTTGCCAGCTCCAGGGAATTCGGAGCGAGAGAAACGAGGCCCCGTAACGCACATGAGAGCAATCCCGGCCAATTTCTACCGTTTGATGGGGTCTATGTGTAAAAATTTTGACTTTTTTTGGTGCACGAGCAAATCTGCTGGAAAGCGTGTGGAAGTTTCGTGACGTTCGGACGATATTTGGCGACACTAAAATGAGCGTTTTGCCAGCTCCAGGGAATTCGGAGCGAGAGAAACGAGGCCCCGTAACGCACATGAGAGCAATCCCGGCCAATTTCTACCGTTTGATGGGGTCTATGTGTAAAAATTTTGACTTTTTTTGGTGCACGAGCAAATCTGCTGGGAAAGCTGTGGAAGTTTCGTGACGTTCGGACGATATTTGGCGACAAAATGAGCGTTTTGCCAGCTCCAGGGAATTCGGAGCGAGAGAAACGAGGCCCCGTAACGCACATGAGAGCAATCCCGGCCAATTTCTACCGTTTGATGGGGTCTATGTGTAAAAATTTTGACTTTTTTTGGTGCACGAGCAAATCTGCTGGAAAGCGTGTGGAAGTTTCGTGACGTTCGGACGATATTTGGCGACACTAAAATGAGCGTTTTGCCAGCTCCAGGGAATTCGGAGCGAGAGAAACGAGGCCCCGTAACGCACATGAGAGCAATCCCGGCCAATTTCTACCGTTTGATGGGGTCTATGTGTAAAAATTTTGACTTTTTTGGTGCACGAGCAAATCTGCTGGAAAGCTGTGGAAGTTCGTGACGTTCGACGATATTTGGCGACACTAAAATGCGATTTGCCAGCTCCAGGGAATTCGGAGCGAGAGAAACGAGGCCCCGTAACGCACATGAGAGCAATCCCGGCCAATTTCTACCGTTTGATGGGGTCTATGTGTAAAAATTTTGACTTTTTTTGGTGCACGAGCAAATCTGCTGGAAAGCGTGTGGAAGTTCGTGACGTTCGGACGATATTTGGCGACACTAAAATGAGCGTTTTGCCAGCTCCAGGGAATTCGGAGCGAGAGAAACGAGGCCCCGTAACGCACATGAGAGCAATCCCGGCCAATTTCTACCGTTTGATGGGGTCTATGTGTAAAAATTTTGACTTTTTTGGTGCACGAGCAAATCTGCTGGAAAGCTGTGGAAGTTCGTGACGTTCGGACGATATTTGGCGACACTAAATGAGCGTTTTGCCAGCTCCAGGGAATTCGGAGCGAGAGAAACGAGGCCCCGTAACGCACATGAGAGCAATCCCGGCCAATTTCTACCGTTTGATGGGGTCTATGTGTAAAAATTTTGACTTTTTTTGGTGCACGAGCAAATCTGCTGGAAAGCGTGTGGAAGTTCGTGACGTTCGGACGATATTTGGCGACACTAAAATGAGCGTTTTGCCAGCTCCAGGGAATTCGGAGCGAGAGAAACGAGGCCCCGTAACGCACATGAGAGCAATCCCGGCCAATTTCTACCGTTTGATGGGGTCTATGTGTAAAAATTTTGACTTTTTTGGTGCACGAGCAAATCTGCTGGGAAAGCGTGTGGAAGTTCGTGACGTTCGGACGATATTTGGCGACACTAAAATGAGCGTTTTGCCAGCTCCAGGGAATTCGGAGCGAGAGAAACGAGGCCCCGTAACGCACATGAGAGCAATCCCGGCCAATTTCTACCGTTTGATGGGGTCTATGTGTAAAAATTTTGACTTTTTTTGGTGCACGAGCAAATCTGCTGGGAAAGCGTGTGGAAGTTTCGTGACGTTCGGACGATATTTGGCGACACTAAAATGAGCGTTTTGCCAGCTCCAGGGAATTCGGAGCGAGAGAAACGAGGCCCCGTAACGCACATGAGAGCAATCCCGGCCAATTTCTACCGTTTGATGGGGTCTATGTGTAAAAATTTTGACTTTTTTTGGTGCACGAGCAAATCTGCTGGAAAGCGTGTGGAAGTTTCGTGACGTTCGGACGATATTTGGCGACACTAAAATGAGCGTTTGCCAGCTCCAGGGAATTCGGAGCGAGAGAAACGAGGCCCCGTAACGCACATGAGAGCAATCCCGGCCAATTTCTACCGTTTGATGGGGTCTATGTGTAAAAATTTTGACTTTTTTTGGTGCACGAGCAAATCTGCTGGAAAAGCGTGTGGAAGTTCGTGACGTTCGGACGATATTTGGCGACACTAAAATGAGCGTTTTGCCAGCTCCAGGGAATTCGGAGCGAGAGAAACGAGGCCCCGTAACGCACATGAGAGCAATCCCGGCCAATTTCTACCGTTTGATGGGGTCTATGTGTAAAAATTTTGACTTTTTTGGTGCACGAGCAAATCTGCTGGAAAGCGTGTGGAAGTTTCGTGACGTTCGACGATATTTGGCGACAAAATGAGCGTTTTGCCAGCTCCAGGGAATTCGGAGCGAGAGAAACGAGGCCCCGTAACGCACATGAGAGCAATCCCGGCCAATTTCTACCGTTTGATGGGGTCTATGTGTAAAAATTTTGACTTTTTTTGGTGCACGAGCAAATCTGGGAAAGCGTGTGGAAGTTTCGTGACGTTCGGACGATATTTGGCGACACTAAAATGAGCGTTTTGCCAGCTCCAGGGAATTCGGAGCGAGAGAAACGAGGCCCCGTAACGCACATGAGAGCAATCCCGGCCAATTTCTACCGTTTGATGGGGTCTATGTGTAAAAATTTTGACTTTTTTTGGTGCACGAGCAAATCTGCTGGAAAAATGTGGAAGTTCGTGACGTTCGTACGATATTTGGCGACAAAAATGCGATTTGCCAGCTCCAGGGAATTCGGAGCGAGAGAAACGAGGCCCCGTAACGCACATGAGAGCAATCCCGGCCAATTTCTACCGTTTGATGGGGTCTATGTGTAAAAATTTTGACTTTTTTTGGTGCACGAGCAAATCTGCTGGAAAGCGTGTGGAAGTTCGTGACGTTCGTACGATATTTGGCGACACTAAAATGAGCGATTGCCAGCTCCAGGGAATTCGGAGCGAGAGAAACGAGGCCCCGTAACGCACATGAGAGCAATCCCGGCCAATTTCTACCGTTTGATGGGGTCTATGTGTAAAAATTTTGACTTTTTTTGGTGCACGAGCAAATCTGCTGGGAAAGCGTGTGGAAGTTTCGTGACGTTCGGACGATATTTGGCGACACTAAAATGAGCGTTTTGCCAGCTCCAGGGAATTCGGAGCGAGAGAAACGAGGCCCCGTAACGCACATGAGAGCAATCCCGGCCAATTTCTACCGTTTGATGGGGTCTATGTGTAAAAATTTTGACTTTTTTTGGTGCACGAGCAAATCTGCTGGGAAAGCGTGTGGAAGTTTCGTGACGTTCGGACGATATTTGGCGACACTAAAATGAGCGTTTGCCAGCTCCAGGGAATTCGGAGCGAGAGAAACGAGGCCCCGTAACGCACATGAGAGCAATCCCGGCCAATTTCTACCGTTTGATGGGGTCTATGTGTAAAAATTTTGACTTTTTTTGGTGCACGAGCAAATCTGCTGGAAAGCGTGTGGAAGTTCGTGACGTTTACGATATTTGGCGACAAAAATGAGCGTTTTGCCAGCTCCAGGGAATTCGGAGCGAGAGAAACGAGGCCCCGTAACGCACATGAGAGCAATCCCGGCCAATTTCTACCGTTTGATGGGGTCTATGTGTAAAAATTTTGACTTTTTTTGGTGCACGAGCAAATCTGCTGGAAAGCGTGTGGAAGTTCGTGACGTTCGGACGATATTTGGCGACACTAAAATGAGCGTTTTGCCAGCTCCAGGGAATTCGGAGCGAGAGAAACGAGGCCCCGTAACGCACATGAGAGCAATCCCGGCCAATTTCTACCGTTTGATGGGGTCTATGTGTAAAAATTTTGACTTTTTTTGGTGCACGAGCAAATCTGCTGGAAAGCGTGTGGAAGTTCGTGACGTTCGGACGATATTTGGCGACACTAAAATGAGCGTTTTGCCAGCTCCAGGGAATTCGGAGCGAGAGAAACGAGGCCCCGTAACGCACATGAGAGCAATCCCGGCCAATTTCTACCGTTTGATGGGGTCTATGTGTAAAAATTTGACTTTTTTTGGTGCACGAGCAAATCTGCTGGAAAAGCGTGTGGAAGTTCGTGACGTTCGGACGATATTTGGCGACACTAAATGAGCGTTTTGCCAGCTCCAGGGAATTCGGAGCGAGAGAAACGAGGCCCCGTAACGCACATGAGAGCAATCCCGGCCAATTTTACCGTTTGATGGGGTCTATGTGTAAAAATTTGACTTTTTTTGGTGCACGAGCAAATCTGCTGGGAAAGCGTGTGGAAGTTTCGTGACGTTCGGACGATATTTGGCGACACAAAATGAGCGTTTTGCCAGCTCCAGGGAATTCGGAGCGAGAGAAACGAGGCCCCGTAACGCACATGAGAGCAATCCCGGCCAATTTCTACCGTTTGATGGGGTCTATGTGTAAAAATTTTGACTTTTTTTGGTGCACGAGCAAATCTGCTGGAAAGCGTGTGGAAGTTCGTGACGTTCGGACGATATTTGGCGACACTAAAATGAGCGTTTTGCCAGCTCCAGGGAATTCGGAGCGAGAGAAACGAGGCCCCGTAACGCACATGAGAGCAATCCCGGCCAATTTCTACCGTTTGATGGGGTCTATGTGTAAAAATTTTGACTTTTTTTGGTGCACGAGCAAATCTGCTGGGAAAGCGTGTGGAAGTTCGTGACGTTCGGACGATATTTGGCGACACAAATGAGCGTTTTGCCAGCTCCAGGGAATTCGGAGCGAGAGAAACGAGGCCCCGTAACGCACATGAGAGCAATCCCGGCCAATTTCTACCGTTTGATGGGGTCTATGTGTAAAAATTTTGACTTTTTTTGGTGCACGAGCAAATCTGCTGGAAAGCTGTGGAAGTTCGTGACGTTCGTACGATATTTGGCGACACTAAAATGAGCGTTTCCCAGCTCCAGGGAATTCGGAGCGAGAGAAACGAGGCCCCGTAACGCACATGAGAGCAATCCCGGCCAATTTCTACCGTTTGATGGGGTCTATGTGTAAAAATTTTGACTTTTTTGGTGCACGAGCAAATCTGCTGGGAAAGCGTGTGGAAGTTTCGTGACGTTCGGACGATATTTGGCGACACTAAAATGAGCGTTTTGCCAGCTCCAGGGAATTCGGAGCGAGAGAAACGAGGCCCCGTAACGCACATGAGAGCAATCCCGGCCAATTTCTACCGTTTGATGGGGTCTATGTGTAAAAATTTTGACTTTTTTTGGTGCACGAGCAAATCTGCTGGAAAAGCTGTGGAAGTTTCGTGACGTTCGACGATTTGGCGACACTAAAATGAGCGTTTCCCAGCTCCAGGGAATTCGGAGCGAGAGAAACGAGGCCCCGTAACGCACATGAGAGCAATCCCGGCCAATTTCTACCGTTTGATGGGGTCTATGTGTGTAAAAGCTTTTTTGTGGAAGTTCGTGGGACGGTTCGGACGATATTTGGCGACACTAAAATGAGCGTTTTGCCAGCTCCAGGGAATTCGGAGCGAGAGAAACGAGGCCCCGTAACGCACATGAGAGCAATCCCGGCCAATTTCTACCGTTTGATGGGGTCTATGTGTAAAAATTTTGACTTTTTTTGGTGCACGAGCAAATCTGCTGGAAAGCGTGTGGAAGTTCGTGACGTTCGGACGATATTTGGCGACACTAAATGAGCGTTTGCCAGCTCCAGGGAATTCGGAGCGAGAGAAACGAGGCCCCGTAACGCACATGAGAGCAATCCCGGCCAATTCTACCGTTTGATGGGGTCTATGTGTAAAAATTTTGACTTTTTTTGGTGCACGAGCAAATCTGCTGGAAAAGCGTGTGGAAGTTTCGTGACGT
>NW_026891922.1:0-5904 GCF_015708825.2 Lethenteron reissneri
GACCACTTAACCACTAGAGTAAAATTCGGAATTGAACCACCTCACAACCACTGCACATGACACCACATCAACAAGTAATCCGATAGGACTACAAAGCACCACCTTAACGTGACGAAGTCTAGAATAAACCTCAACACTCAAGACACGGAAATCACAAAACACCACGACAAAATTAATAACAGGAATGGGCAAATCCTAAAACAAGACGGCACACCCAGATCAGGAGCTGTGAGAAAATGACAACACATGGCAACTTATACCATAAAGACCACACATTTAACAGAGACAATGATCCAACTTGGAGACGAAGCAATGTATCGAAGCATAAAATTGTTGTCATCTTGAAATATGTGAACACTTCTGGAACTTATCAGGAACACTTTTATCTGAACACAATGTAGAGCATTCACAACAGCACTCTAGCTTGAAGTCCTAGAAATCACCGAAAAATATATATAAGAGAGAAGAATATGACTCTCCAGCTACTCCACTACATCAAGCCATCTCTCAGGATGCAACTGCATGGGGTCGAACGAGGAATTTCGTTTAGGACTCATGACAACATTTTTACTCTTTGTTTGATGATGCCTGTGAAGTGTTGCTGACCGTGAAAATGCTTCCAACACACAGAGCAATCAAACAGATTTATTAAAATAATTACACTAGCTTGGAGTAGTGCTGGAAATCACTGATATAATCAATTGCACCTAATTAATTGATCTAACAGAGACACAAACGTGCACATTCCAGGACTTTAACAGAAGTACTCACTACTTTGATTATCCAGCCACTCCAGCAGCCATTTCTCATTATCAACCTGCATGGGGTCGAAAAAATAATTGGCGTCAGGGCTCAGTACATCCAGCCATCTCGCAGGATCCAACTGCATGGGGTCGAAAGAGGAATTGTCGTCAGGACTCATTACATCCACTACATCCACGCATCTCTCAGGATCCACCTGCATAGGTTCGAAAGATGCATTTTTTTCAGGACTCATTGCAGCACTTTGTTTTTCACTTTTTGATTTCACTTCCCTTTCATTGCTGATCTTCTCATGCTTGTTTCGGGGTGATGACCGTGTCCTCTCCAACGGAGAACAATTGAATGGATTCTCGCCCGTGTGTGTTTTCTGGTGCCTGTGAAGATCTGATTTCCGTGCAAATGCCTTCCAGCACACAGCGCAATTGAATGGCTTCTCACCCGAGTGTGTTTTCTGGTGACTGTTAAGAGTTGATTTTGTGCAAATGCCTTCCCGCACACAGAGCAATTGAATGGCTTCTCGCCCGTGTGTGTTTTCTGGTGATTGCGACGAGTTGATAAATCTGCAAATCCCTTCCCACACGCAGAGCACTTGAACGGCTTCTCTCCCGAGTGTGTTTTCTGGTGCTTGTGAAGATATGCTTTACGTGCAAACGCCTTCACTCAAACAGAGCAATTGAATGGCTTCTCACCCGTGTGTGCGTGGCGCTGTGGAAAGGTTATCTGCTCCATGTGACTGATTCTTCAGTGACAGTCGCGGGTATTTTTTAGAGTAAAATGCACCCTTTAAGCTGCGTGGATGTCTGGCTCAAATCGCCAAGAAGCAAACTCTTACCAACGTCTGAGACACAATAACGTCTCGTAAGTCGGACTTCACACGCGATTACCAGTTTATCCACTAACAAAGACACTTACTTGTGGATGCACGGCGTATCGATATCCCTGTAGCCCGTCTGAAGAGATCGCCACGAACTCTCCCGAGGCGGAGTCGCCAACCAGTCGCCAAGCAATCGTGCTCGCCAGGCTGGGTCTCGTGGAAGAAGGGTTATCTGCAGAGCGGGGAGTCGAGCGTCTATCCTCAGCTAAATCCCTCTCGAAATGACCTTGAGGTCTGATTTTAGCCCCTTATAACTTCGCTCTAGCACCCCCAAATCCTTTGTTCTCGACTTGGCCTATTATGGACTTTGCATTCAATTGTTAATTTTTACATTAGAATCCGCCTATCTAGCAACATAATATGTATGTACATCTAACTGCATAATTGTATACTTCCGTTTGAATAAGGATGTGCATCTCCATGCATTATTCCGTGCTTCGTGTTAATTTGCTAATATTCACTTCCCAATGTCCTCTAAACAGTCTGAAATATCAAATTTGGTGATCTCGTGCTTGATTTGGAATAAGATGTGCAAGTTTATACCGTACTGACTTTGTTTTATAAATATATGTAATGACAATCGTGTTGAGCGGGGTGCTTCTAGAAAACGAGTGTTTTACATTATAATTTCTGCCATGAACTTTTAATAATCAACTGAATGGTTTAGCTTGTAAGCTTGGTTTATTATCACGTCAATATTAAAGGTTTTTTGGGTTAGATCGCTTAAATATATAAATGTTTCGTTGAAACCCGCCACCACCCGACAAAGCCAACTAGATAGAGTTGTCACGTTAACAGAAAATGCATATTTGTCACTAGTACAGCACACCGGTGTGTTGGAGAGCCAAGCCACAACATTTACAAACTGAGTACGACGTTTCGTCCGTAATTAAAACTAGCTTCATCAGTCGACAGCCAGATTTGGGAAGTCTCACTGTTTCGTTGCTTATATACGAAGCATAGATGTGTTGACCACGCAGCTGTGCTCTATTGAAGTATGCTGCCCTTTGTCGGCATGCATTTATTTAATGTTTTATTTTAAATACACATTTATATACTTCAGCGATCTAACCTAACAAACTCTATTATGGATGATATTGGTCCCGAAATCTTACGTGTTAAACTCGTGTGTATGTGTTTATATTTTGGTCGTGTGTTTTAGGGTCATTTCATTGAATATGGAGAGGTTACCAGCGCCTCGCACCCGTCCAGAGACCTCGTGGGCCGCTGTGGTGGCTCCGCGCCTTCCCTCCAGGACATTGCTCACATCCACCGCAGCGTTACCGTCCGGCAGCGCCGATGAGGTAGCGGATTGTTTTTACAGAACTTTACTCGTGGCTGGGGAAAGCCAAACAACAGGGAGCTCTTATTCTGAAAAAAAACGAATCAAGGGGGCGTGGGAGCGTGGCGTAAGGTGTGGAAAGCTCTCAGCCCCAGGCTACCGTGGGCACACCTCCCAATCAACGGGAGGCGAGCAGTGGTGGTTGCTCATGCATCCACCGAAGATGAATATCAGTCGAGGGATGAAAGCAAGGCAAATGAGTTAGATTCATTCTATGCCTACATAATAATCCCATGATACTCGTATGTATGGATGTCATATGTATATATGCGAACCGAGGGACGGATATGCGAACTGGGGGTGAGGGATTAGAATTGCACAAAAATTATTATAATCGCATTGTGGCCGCATTAGAATTTGCTGAATGTGCAATCTCAATGAATTTGAATATCTTTTTACAGTATTTATTAACTATTAACCGCACAATCCAAATCAAAACTCGATTAGCATATTTATTGTTGCAGTTGTAACGTGTTCATTCGTTTCTTTGTTAGATCTAGTAATATGTTATTCATCATCATCACGATCAATGGGCTAAGGGTGCACAGGTGTGAACTGCACATTTTGTAATTCTGCGTTTAAGTATACCATAAACCACAACATAGGAAACACCACAACAAGATGAGCACTCGAGTGTGTACGTACACGTATGTGTGTGCATATGTATGTACAATCGTGCGTGTTCGCAGTGGAACGCAATCCTTGTGTGTGTACACTGCTGTGTATGTACACTGCGTTGTATGTCTGTATGTACACCCTGTATATGCACACTCGTGTGTGTATGCACTCCGCTTTTTAAATGCAGCAGTGTTTGGATGCACACTCGTGTGTGCATGTCTACTCGTCCGTGTTTTTTTAAGGAAGGATATGGTAGCAATAACGTACGATCAGTCATGTTTAAAAACAAATCAGGTCTGTATTGATTTGCAAGAATATTAACAGTAAAACTCGCATTAAATGTTTTTATCAATTCGCTTGGTCAAACGGTTAACAAACTAGGAAATTTATATCACTTTCAGGAATGCAACAGTTATAAAATATTCTCAAATCAAACACGTAAACATCGATTAATCATCTTCTTGGTTCTTTCGGTAAAGTCACGTATAAGGGAAATAATAAACATAATAAAATAATTCTCACGACGTTTCGGCCACAACGCACACAGCCGTCCTCAGGTGAAGACCAGGTCTGTCGGGGAGACAGCGTCTGAATGAAACACCACCACGTTTGGAGCGTATATTTAAGCTGGGTTGTAAGGGGAAGAGCGCCTTGACAAAATAATTTGCATATCAAGAGGAATTTAGCATATGCAGATATGTGATTAGTACTACTTGTGAAATGCGTAGGAGGTGGGCGGGGGGTTTCAAAGTCATATTATGCCCGTGCATTTATGCAGGATTAGCAGCATCAAAGGGAGGGGATAGTGGTATCATTAATAAAGGGAAGGAATGTTAATAGTATGTAGCTGCAGTAACTAAACAACCACGTAAAAAACTAAAGTATAAACTACATAGTATTATCAGTATACTAAAATATTCTCCAATAAGCTGAGCTACTAACAGTAATTAATACATTACAATTCTCTGTCGCAAAAAATATAGTATGCTTCCAGCTAAACTTTTTTCCCTTACATCACACGGGTCTACCCCGTTCTATATGCTGCCATCGACAAACCCAACATTAAATTACATACTGTTCAGATAATCGTCGCTGGTGTTGACCGTGAGCATGAATTTAACGTGAGCTAGAATTGAGCTGTGCGCTAACCACTACACTACCTCTACACACACGCGAGTGTGCATGCACAGCAATATTAACGTCAATATTTTTTTTGCAGATTAATAAAAATCGGATTTTTTAAAGTTATCTGAGCGTCCGTTAACTGTCCAATGCTTACAACAAACACGTACACACACGAGTCAAAGTCAAGTGTACTTACACAGCAGTGTAAATACACACACGCTTACAGGCAATACCATGTCGATTATCATTAAAAGTGTATGACAGCAATCGTAATAATTTGCGTGGATTAAATTAAACAAATCACCTTGATTGTTCTGACGCGCTCAAATCAACAAAAGTACTTCAATAAATTTATAAAACAAAGTATAAACTTGCACCTTCAGTCTGCATTTCCCTGGTAACGCATTTGAACTGGCAGCATTTTGCAGCATATTGCAGGGTGAATATTAGCAAATGAATGCAAATTATGCGGTGAGATGAATATATGTATTCAGGCTTAAGCTCAATGGCAAGATTAGCGAAGCTCTCTTGCTAAATATGCAGATTGTAAATTCTAAAAACAAAAAATGTATTTAAAGATCATGAAATACAAAGTCGAGAAATTCATATTTCATTAATGCAACATCATTCCAAACGACCCCACCATTTCTGTGCTGGTGTAATTGCCCCAATTTGAATGATACCTGTGACTTGCAGCTTTCCACACCTTACGCCACGCTCCCACGCCCCCTTCATTCGTTTTTGTTCCTCAAAAGGAGGCACTCCCTGTTTTTTGCCAAACCCCTGCCACGAGTAAAGTTTTGCAAAAACAAACCCCTTCCTTCATTGACGGTCTCGGACGGTAACGCTGTGGTAGATGTGAGCAGTTTCCCAGAGGGAAGGCTCGTAGCCACCACAGCGGCCCACGAGGTCTCTGGACGGGTGCGAGTGGCTGGTAACCCCTCAATATTCAATGCAATTACCTTAAAAACCCGTCCAAAATATTAAACACGTGCAAAAATTGAACACAAACACACTGGTGTATATACACACCGAAGGTCGTATGTTACAGACCAAAAGGTGACGATTGTTTTTTTTGCGTAACTTTATTATATACCACGCTTATAGGCTAAACCATTCGGATGATTGTTCAAAGTTTTTGACTAAAATTATAACAAAACAAACTCGTTTCCTAGAAGCACCC
>NW_026891923.1:0-5854 GCF_015708825.2 Lethenteron reissneri
ACCCGTGTCTGTCTCACCCGTGTCTCTCTCTCCACCCGTGTCTGTCTCACCCCGTGTCTCTCTCCACCCGTGTCTCTCTCTCCACCCGTGTCTCCGTGTCTCTCTCTCCACCCGTGTCTCTCTCCGTGTCTCTCTCTCCACCCGTGTCTCCGTGTCTCTCTCTCACCCGTGTCTCTCCCCGTGTCTCTCTCCACCCGTGTCTCTCTCTCCACCCGTGTCTCCGTGTCTCTCTCTCCACCCGTGTCTCTCCACCCGTGTCTCTCCACCCGTGTCTCTCTCTCCACCCGTGTCTCTCCACCCGTGTCTCCGTGTCTCTCTCTCCACCCGTCTCTCCACGTCCTCTCCACCCGTGTCTCTCTCTCCACCCGTGTCTCTCCACCCGTGTCTCTCTCTCCACCCGTGTCTCTCCACCCGTGTCTCCACCCGTGTCTCTCTCCCCGTGTCTCTCTCTCCACCCGTGTCTCTCCACCCGTGTCTCTCCACCCGTGTCTCTCCACCCGTGTCTGTCTCACCCGTGTCTCTCTCTCCACCCGTGTCTGTCTCACCCGTGTCTCTCTCCACCCGTGTCTCTCTCTCCACCCGTGTCTCCGTGTCTCTCTTCCACCCGTGTCTCTCCCCGTGTCTCTCTCGTGTCTCTCTCTCCACCCGTGTCTCCGTGTCTCTCTCTCCACCCGTGTCTCTCCCCGTGTCTCTCCACCCGTGTCTCTCTCTCCACCCGTGTCTCCGTCTCTCTCTCCACCCGTGTCTCTCCCGTGTCTCTCTCCACCCGTGTCTCTCTCTCCACCCGTGTCTCCGTGTCTCTCTCTCCACCCGTGTCTCTCCACCCGTGTCTCCACCCGTGTCTCTCCACCGTGTCTCTCCACCCGTGTCTCCGTGTCTCTCTCTCCACCCGTGTCTCTCTCTCCACCCGTGTCTCCGTGTCTCTCTCTCCACCCGTGTCTCTCCCCGTGTCTCTCTCCACCCGTGTCTCTCTCCACCCGTGTCTCCGTGTCTCTCTCTCCACCCGTGTCTCTCCCCGTGTCTCTCTCCACCCGTGTCTCTCTCCACCCGTGTCTCCGTGTCTCTCTCTCCACCCGTGTCTCTCCACCCGTGTCTCTCCACCCGTGTCTCTCCACCCGTGTCTCTCCACCCGTGTCTCCGTGTCTCTCTCCACCCGTCTCTCTCTCCACCCGTGTCTCTCCACCCGTGTCTCTCTCTCCACCCGTGTCTCTCCACCCGTGTCTCTCCACCCGCGTCTCTCCACCCGTGTCTCTCCACCCGTGTCTCTCTCTCCGCCCGTGTCTCTCCACCCGTGTCTCTCCACCCGTGTCTCTCCACCCGTGTCTCTCTCCCCGTGTCTCTCTCTCCACCCGTGTCTCTCCACCCGTGTCTCTCTCCACCCGTGTCTCTCCCCGTGTCTCTCTCTCGATGTCTCCGCTGTGTCCGCTGATCTTCTCCAAGTCATTAAGGTTTCGAGGCTGACGTTTGGCAACTCGAACCTTCAACTCCCTCCACAGATTTTCTATGGGATTAAGGTCTGGAGACTGGCTAGGCCACTCCAGGACCTTAATGTGCTTCTTCTTGAGCCACTCCTTTGTTGCCTTGGCCGTGTGTTTTGGGTCATTGTCATGCTGGAATACCCATCCACGACTCATTTTCAATGCCCTGGCTGAGGGAAGGAGGTTCTCACCCAAGATTTGACGGTACATGGCCCCGTCCATCGTCCCTTTGATGCGGTGAAGTTGTCCTGTCCCCTTAGCAGATAAACACCCCCAAAGCATAATGTTTCCACCTCCATGTTTGACGGTGGGGATGGTGTTCTTGGGGTCATAGGCAGCATTCCTCCTCCAAACACGGCGAGTTGAGTTGATGCCAAAGAGCTCCATTTTGGTCTCATCTGACCACAACATTTTCACCCAGTTGTCCTCTGAATCATTCAGATGTTCATTGGCAAACTTCAGACGGGCATGTATATGTGCTTTCTTGAGCAGGGGGACCTTGTGGGCACTGCGGGATTTCAGTCCTTCACGGCGTAGTGTGTTACCAACTGTTTTCTTGTTGACTATGGTCCCAGCTGCCTTGAGATCATTGACAAGATCCTCCCGTGTAGTTCTGGGCTGATTCCTCACTGTTCTCATGATCATTGCAACTCCACGAGGTGAGATCTTGCATGGAGCCCCAGGCCGAGGGAGATTGACAGTTCTTTTATGTTTATTTCATTTGCGAATAATCGCATGAACTGTTGTCACCTTTTCACCAAGCTGCTTGGCGATGGTCTTGTAGTCCATTCTAGCCTTGTGTAGGTCTACAATATTGTCCCTGACATCCTTGGAGAGCTCTTTGGTCTTAGCCATGGTGGAGAGTTTGGAATCTGATTGATTGCTTCTGTGAACAGGTGTCTTTTATACAGGTAACAAGCTAAGATTAGGAGCACTCCCTTTAAGAGTGTGCTCCTAATCTCAGCTCGTTACCTGTATAAAAGACACCTGGGAGCCAGAAATCTTTCTGATTGAGAGGGGGTCAAATAATTATTTCCCTCATTAAAATGCAAATCAATTTATAACATTTTTTCCTGGATTTGTGTTGTTATTCTGTCTCTCAGTTCAAATAAACCTACCTTTAATATTATAGACTGATCATTTCTTTGTCAGTGGGCAAACGTACAAAATCAGCAGGGGATCAAATTTTTTATCCCTCACTGTATGTTAACCACACTGTGTGTGTACACCTATGTTAACCACATTGTCTCAACGTTGCATGTGTACTGGGTTTTAATTAAAATTTAGTTTTCTTGATGAAGTAATTTCTGCCCCTTTTATTTTTCAACGCTTCTCACTTCACGTGATATTCCTCTGTTTGTCGTGGCCAACATCTCGTAACAACATGTTTAGTCTACTTCCTGTTGTCCAATCCACGAGACTGTGTGCTCACTGTGACAACGTACTGCCCGCACACCAATCAGACGCCACGTGCCTCAGGCTCACCTGCGTCGAAGTGCGTGCATCACTCTAAATAAAAAACACCTATTTGATAAAGCAATCAATAAAAATCGGCGTCAATCACTTAAGCGTCTCTTTAAAAGCGTGGACGTCTTATTAATTAAATATCTATTTGCCCGCCGGGAATCGAGAACGCCGCGGCCCCTGAGCTCTGGAATCGCGTCGCCCACGAAGCTTCTCAACACGCGGTGAGCGCCGAGCGCGTGTCGCGCAACTCAAAGTTGTTGTTTTATTATTCAACTTCATTCGTTCCTCTCTCTTGTGTGTGTGTGTGTGGCGCGCTCAAGGCTCGTGGTCGAAACGTCGTTCACTTCCACGTTGTCCGCTCGACTTCTTAAAAAAAAAAGTACAATTTTTTAAATAAAAAAAAGACATTTGTAATAAAAAAATTTTTTAAGGAGTTTCTTTTAGTGGGTTTACCTATACAATGCATGTGTCTCCTTGCATATCTAAATTATATTTATTATTTGGTTCTTTCGGTTAAGTCACGTCCAAAGATAAAATAAATTAAATAATAGCATATTACGACGTTTCGATCGCAACACGAGCAATCATCATCAGGCATAATGAAATAGCGACATAAAATCTAACCAGAAAACTATAGACAGACATATTAGTAGACAGATATCACCAAGATATGTCTGTCTATAGTGTTCTGGTGAGATTTTATGTCGCTATTTCATCACATCTGCAGAACTTCAATTTGTGTCCCCCCATATACTACGAAAACAAAGATCTAGTTAAGTCCGTCAGTCTATTGGCTGAATGCATGTGTGTTGATGACAACATCTTCCTCGACACAGTGAGGTGGCTGATTGAAATAATGGCAAGATAACGTGAATGAAGCCAATTAAGACTGTCACGCAGTAGATTGCATGTTGTGCTCAAGGAAGCTACCATCTTCGATTATTCCTCCGAATGTGATTTGCCGAAATTGGAAGAGAACCAATTTACATAATAATAAAAATATACTAATATAACAAGCAACCCCTCGGACATAGCCCTAATCACGTGTCGTGTTACGGTGGACTGCAATGCCATAAACACACGTTGTGCATGGCCGTGTTTCGTTTATTTTTGCACACCGAGTGAAATGTGTATCTTGTCACATCCATCAAGATATCTGCTGATGTGTATCGGCAACACACCACACTGCATAGGCAACTGTTCATCGACTAATCGTTTACTAAAGTATTCCTATGCTAAACTGTTCCCTCTGGAAACATGTTTATAATATAATGACCATCAGGCCACATCGAGTAAAGCGCAGTTTCCAACCCTTATTATCCACTCTATTTCTCTGGTCCCTCCATTTATGTTCTATTGCCTGAAACGTCACATAGTTTATGAACTTTTCCTTTAAGACAACCGTATTGTTGATACATTCGTTGAGTTGTTTTGTTATTTGTGCTCGTGCACCGATGCCCATCACCGAATAGAGTTCAGTTCAGTGTTCATTCTACACAGTCCTGCGTGTATTTTGTTAAAAATGTTAAACATTACTTCTTTGGTCCTGAAAGTTCCGTATTCTGGGTCACCTGTGTGTTTTATGGGAATTTTTTTTCCTCCCTCTCTACTTTTTTTAAAGTTGTTGTTATTAAAAACAGAATTATTTTAGGAAATGTTTTACAAGTAAAGAAAGGTTCAGTTAAAGTTGTTGTAAATGTGTATTCCTTGGACGAATGCCAGAGTTTAGTTTCCACAGACAACAATGGATGGTAGAATTGATTCATCATCGAAATGGAATTTCTTGAGCGGGAGCTTCGGGAGGTGTGGTGGCTGTGGGGTAAAGCAGCTTAATGATAAACCAAGCAAAACAAAAGTTGGTGGAAAAAAACCCTCCCCACCGTGTTGATTTATACGTCTGCTCTTTTCCGAGTTAATTCATTTTTGTTTGGGTCTGTCGCTCATTTCGGAAAGGATTTTGCCGCCACCCAAATGATCTGGCCAGATGGCCCCTCCCGAGCAGCCGACTCAACTCTGAGTTTGAAGGTTGCGAGTTCAAATCCCTGTCGAAGGTTGACGCAGCCCATCGTGTCTGCAATGGAACTGTCGAAAGTCGGACCAATGTGGATGGACTGGTACTGTGCGTGGAAATGTGGAATTTCCAATGTGTGCTCAGGGCCAGCGAACATGACTATGTTACGAACGTTGAGACAGAAGACAACTTGACTTGAGGCTAAACTTCGCCCTCAATATAAAATCAAAGTTAACCCTTACGTAAACAAAGTACACAGAACTCTGTTCACCTATCCACATACAAATTTAATATTGTGTAGTCTCTGTGCCTGTGAACTTTCCAGACCAATATACACTTATTACCCACAATAATTTGCAACAGTGCACAATGGGCTATTATCACATGTATCGATACATATTGTCTGCTCAATGATTATTTCATGTGATTTTTATTACAGTTGCAGAGTTTGGTCATTTATTTAATAATGCACGTGATTACGTAGCAATGTGCCTTCACTGCACCTTATATCTTCCAGTTATCGCAGCTCTGGACGCAATATTCAGCTGGGTTCAGCTACGGGGCAAGGCGCTGCTGGGATCTTTCCCAATGCCCTTTCAAAGGGCCCCATCCGATGAACAAGAGAGCACCCTCTGTAGATCCAGATAAAAATCTCTGCTGGTAGCTGTTTATACACCGCCAAAGCCAGCCGTAGCAATAGCCACAGTATCCTCTTTAACGCCCTGTTTAGTACCATAGCGAGACTACATGGTAAAGTGTTCCTTTGCTCAATGGGAATTCCACGTTCCTGTAGTGAGTGCCAGTCTCTTTACAAGGTAGCCTCGCTTTCAACTCCCATGTAGTAGTGCTAATTTATTGACCCTAAAGAGGTGATGGTTTTATTGTGAGTGAATGTGTG
>NW_026891924.1:0-5804 GCF_015708825.2 Lethenteron reissneri
GCACGCGCACGGCGCAGACGTGCACCACCGTGCACGCCTGTGCAATCACGTGCACACACGTGCACGCACGCACACGCACGCGCACGCACGCGCACGCACGCACGTGCACGCGCACGCACGCACGTGCACGCGTGTGCATCACGTGCACGCACGTGCGTGCACGCACGCGCACGCACGTGCACGCACGCACGTGCACACGCACGCACACACGTGCACACGCGTTCACACGCGTGCACACACGTGCACGCACGCGCACACACGCGCACGCGCACGCACGCGCACGCACGCGCACGCACGTGCACAGACGTGCACACACGCGCACGCGCACGCACGCGCACGCACGCGCACGCACGCGCACGCACGCGTGCACGCACGTGCACGCGCGTGCACGCGTGTGCACGCACGCGCACGCACGCGCACGCACGCGCACGCCGCCACGCACACACGTGCACGCGCACACACACGTGCACACGCGTGCACACACGTGCACACGCGTGCACGCGTGTGCACGCGCACGCACGCGCACGCACGCGCACGCACGCGCACGCACACACGTGCACGCGCACGCACCACGTGCTCACGCGTGCACACACGTGCCACGCTGCACGCACGTGCACGCGCGTGCACGCACGCGCACGCACGCAAGCGCAAGCGCACGCACACACGTGCACGCGCACGCACGCACGTGCACACGTGCACACACGTGCACGCATGTGCACGCACGTGCACACACGTGCACGCACGTGCACCCACGTGCACGCACGTGCACGCATGTGCACACACGTGCACCACGTGCACGCGCGTGCACCCACGTGCACGCACGTGCACGCACGTGCACACACGTGCACGCACGTGCACCCACGTGCACGCACGTGCCACACGTGCACGCACGCGCACGCACGCGCGCGCACGCGCATGCACGCGCACACGCGCGCGCGCACGCAAACGCACGCGCACGCGCACAGACGTGCACACACGTGCACGCGTGTGCAATCACGTGCACACACTGCACGCACGCACACGCACGCGCACGCACGCGCACGCACGCACGTGCACGCGCACGCACACACGTGCACGCTTGTGCAATCACGTGCACGCACGTGCGCACGCACGTGCACGCACGTGCACGCACGTGCACACACGTGCACACACGTGCACGCACGCGCACGCACAGCGCACGCACGTGCACGCGCACGCACACAGTGCACACGCGTGCACACGCGTGCACACACGTGCACACGCGTGCACGCACGCGCACGCACGCGCACACACGTGCACGCGCACGCACGCACGCGCACGCACGTGCACAGACGTGCACACACGTGCACGCACGTGCACGCACGCGCACGTGCACGTGCACGCACGCGCACGCACGCGCACGCACGTGCACGCACGCGTGCACGCACGTGCACGCGTGTGCACGCGTGTGCACGCACGCGCACGCACGCGCACGCACACACGTGCACGCGCACGCACACACGTGCACACACGTGCACACGCGTGCACACACGTGCACACGCGTGCACGCACGTGCACGCGCGTGCACGCGCGTGCACGCACGCCACGCAAGCAAGCGCAAGCGCACGCACACAGTGCACGCGCACGCACGCACGTGCACACACGTGCACACACGTGCACGCATGTGCACGCACGTGCACACACGTGCACGCACGCGCACCCACGTGCACGCACGTGCACGCACGTGCGCACACGTGCACCCACGTGCACGCGCGTGCGCCCACGTGCACGCACGCGCACGCACGCACGCGCACGCACACACGTGCACACGCGTGCACACGCGTGCACACACGTGCACGCGCGTGCACGCACGCGCACGCACGCGCACACACGTGCACGCGCACGCACGCGCACGCACGCGCACGCACGTGCACGCACGCGCACGCACGTGCACGCACGCGCACGCACGCGCACGCGCACGCACGTGCACGCACGCGTGCACGCACGCGCACGCACGCACGCGCACGCACACACGTGCACGCGCACGCACACACGTGCACACACGTGCACACGCGTGCACACACGTGCACACGCGTGCACGCACGTGCACGCGCGTGCACGCACGCGCACGCACGCAAGCGCACGCACACGACGTGCACGCGCACGCACGCACGTGCACACGTGCACGCATGTGCACGCACGTGCACACACGTGCACGCACGCGCACCCACGTGCACGCACGTGCACGCACGTGCACGCACGTGCACCCACGTGCACGCGCGTGCACCCACGTGCACGCGCGTGCACGCACGTGCACCCACGTGCACGCGCGTGCACCCACGTGCACGCACGTGCACGCACGTGCACGCACGTGCACGCGCGTGCACGTGTGTGCACACACGCGCACACGCGCACGCACGCGCACGCACACACGTGCACGCGCACGCACACACGTGCACACACGTGCACACGCGTGCACACACGTGCACACGCGCGTGCACGCACGTGCACGCGCGTGCACACACGTGCACGCATGTGCACGCACGTGCACGCACGTGCACGCGCGCGCACGCACGCGCACGCACACACACGTGCACGCACACACGTGCACGCGTGTGCACGCGTGTGCACACACGTGCACAACGTGCACCCACGTGCACGCGCGTGCACCCACGTGCACGCACGTGCACCCACGCGCACGCACGTGCACGCACGTGCACGCACGTGCACACACGCGCACGCACGCGCACGCACGCGCACAGCACGCTGCGCATGCACGCGCACGCAAACACGTGAACGCGCACGCACACACGTGCACGCACGTGCACGCACGTGCACACACGTGCACCCACCTGCACACGCGTGCACGCATGTGCACGCACGTGCACAGACGTGCAACACGCGCACGCACGTGCGTGCACGCGCGTGCACGTGTGTGCACACACGTGCACGCACGCGCACGCACGCGCACGCACGCACGCGCACGCACACACAGTGCACGCGCACGCACACACGTGCACACACGTGAACACGCGTGCACATACGTGCACCACGTGTGCACACGCGTGCACGTGCACGCGCTCGCACGCACGCGCCACGCACGCACGTGCACGCGTGCGTGCGCAGGCATGCGCGTGCGCGTGCACGTGCAACGCGTGTGTGCACGCGTGCACGTGCACGCGTGCACGTGCACGCGTGTGCACACGTGGGTGCACGTATGTGCACGCGTGTTCACGTGTGTGCACGTGTGTGCGTGCGCGTGCACTTGTGTGCGTGCGCGCACGCACGCACGTGCACGTGTGCGCACACGTGCACACACGTGCACACGTGCACGCACGTGCACGTGCGTGCACGCACGTGCACACGCGGCACCCACGTGTACATGCGTGCACGCACGCGCACGCACACACGCGCACGCACACACGTGCACGCGCACGCACACACGTGCACGCACGTGCACGCACTGCACACACGTGCACCACGTGCACGCGTGTGCACGCACGCGCACGCACGCGCACGCACGCGCACGCACGCGCCGCACACACACGCACACACGTGCACGCGCACGCACACACGTGCACACAGTGCACACACGTGCACGCATGTGCACGCACGTGCACGCACGTGCACGCACTGCACTGTGTGCACGTGTGTGCGTGCGTGCACGCACGTGCACGCACGTGCACGTGTGTGCACACACTGCACAGACACGCGCACGCGCACGCGCACGCACGACCGCACGAACGCGCACGCACGCGCACGCACGCGCACGCACGCACACGCACGTGCGTGCACGCGCGTGCACGGTGTACACACACGTGCACACACGTGCACACGCACGCAAACACGTGCCACACGTGCACACGCGTGCACACCGTGCACACACGTGCACGTGTGTGCACGCACGCGCACGCACGCGCCGCACACACACGTGCACGTGTGTGCACGCACGCGCACGCACGCGCACGCACCGCACGCACACACTGCACGTGCGCACGCACGCACGTGCACACACGTGCACGCACGTGCACGCACGTGCACGTGTGTGCACGTGTGTGCACAAAGTACACACACGTGCACGCGTGTGCACACACGTGCACACACGTGCACCCACGTGCACGCACGTGCACGCACGTGCACGCACACACGTGCACACGCGTGCACACACGTGCACGCGTGTGCACGCACGCGCATGCACGCGCACGCACGCGCACGCACGCGCACGCACGCGCACTGCACGCACGCGCACGCACGTGCACGCACGCGCACGCACGTGCACGCTGTGCAAACACGTGCACGCACGTGCACACGTGCACGCACGTGCACACGTGCACGCAGTGCACGCGCGTGCACGCAGCGCACGCACGCACGCGCACGCGCGCACGCGCGCACACGCGCGCGCACGCACGCACGCGCGCGCACGCACACACGTGCACGCACGTGCACGCACGTGCACACACGTGCACCCACGTGCACACGCGTGCACGCACGTGCACGCGCACGCACGCGCCGCACGCGCACGCACGCGCACGCACACACGTGCACGCGCACCGCACACACGTGCACACACGTGCACACGCGTGCACACACGTGCAAACGCGTGCACGCGCTCGCACGCGCGCACGCGCACGACGCGCACGCACCCGCACGCACGCGCACGCACGCGCACGCACGCGCACGCACACGTGCACACGCGTGCACCCACGTGCACGCACGTGCACCCGAGCACTGCGCCGCACGCATGCCTGCGCACGCGCGCGCCTCGCACGCACGCGCACGCACGCGCACGCACACACGTGCATGCGCACGCACGCACGTGCACACACGTGCAAGCACGTGCACACACGTGCACGCGTGTGCACACACGCACGCACGCGCACGCACACACGTGCACGTGCGCACGCACGCACGTGCACACACGTGCACGCACGTGCACGCACGTGCACGTGTGTGCACGTGTGTGCACAAACGTACACACACGTGCACGCGTGTGCACACACGTGCACACACGTGCACCACGTGCACGCACGTGCACGCACGTGCACGCACAACACTGCACACCGTGCACACACGTGCACGCGTTGCACGCACGCGCATGCACGCGCACGCACGCGCACGCACGCGCACGCACGCGCACGTGCACGCACGCGCACGCACGTGCACGCACGCCACGCACGTGCACGCGTGTGCAAACACGTGCACGCAACGTGCACACGTGCACGCACGTGCACACGTGCACGCCACGTGCACTCGCTGCACGCACGCGCACGCACGCACGCGCACGCACCGCGCGCACACGCGCGCGCACGCACGCACCGCGCTCCGCACGCACACACGTGCACGCACGTGCACGCACGTCACACACGTGCACCCACGTGCACACGCGTGCACGCATGTGCACGCACGTGCACGCACGTGCACGCACGTGCACGTGTGCACACACGTGCACAGACGTGCACACACCGCACGCACGCGCACGCACGCACGCGCACGAACGCGCACGCCACGCCACGCGCACGCACGTGCGTGCACGCGCACGCACACACGTGCACGCACGCACACACGTGCACACACGTGAACACGCGTGCACATACGTGCACCCACGTGTGCACAAGCGTGCACGTGCTCGCGCGCGCAGCAGGCACCGCGCACGCACGCACGTGCAAGCGTGCGTGCGCAGGCATGCGCGTGCACGTGTGGTGCGCACACGTGCACACACGTGCACACACGTGCACGCGTGTGCACGCACGCACGCGCCCGCGCATGCACGAGCACGCACGTGCACAGACTGCACACACGTGCACACCGTGCCACACGTGCACACGCGTGCACGCACGTGCACACGC
>NW_026891925.1:0-5797 GCF_015708825.2 Lethenteron reissneri
GGAGATGCGGATATGAAGGCAACACCATGAAGCAGTTAAGGTTTGACCTGGTTAATAACATCCTTCCAATGATTGCTCAATTTGTATCCATCTTCCCGGTTGAAGTTATGTCTATGTTTAGATATCTGCATGGCTTCATGAACAAACCTTTGATCGTAGCCCGAAGGTTTTCAGAGTACCTTGGTCTCGGAAAAAACAATATCATGAGAGCTCACAGCGTTATAGCAATGGTCAGCCACGACGGAGGAATTAGTTCTGCCGTGTTTCAGATCTGCCTTGTGCTCGCGAACACGGTCCGACACATGCCGTTTCGTTTCCCCAATGCAACAGCCACCACAGGTGCAACTTAGTTTGTAGACTCCAGGATACTGCATGTCAGGAATGACATCCTTCACCGATGGGATTAGATCACGTATGTTGTGTACTGTACTGAATCGGACCTGGATCTTGCGTTTGTTTAAGATCTTGGAAATATTTTTGGTAACGCCTGCTATGTATGGTAACGTGATGGTTTTGATCGGCGTCTCAGGGGGTTGTTTCTCCATGGTTGGAGAAACAGCTTTGCGAATAATGCGGTCCGAGTACCCATTCATCTTGAGGGCCTGGTGTACGTGTTCCAGCAGCCCTTTTGCCCACTTCACCAATTGTTTCTTGCTGTGGTTGTCCCACCTGGTGACGGTCGCTTGTGTTGCGCCCGAAACGTCGTGATTTATTTTATTTATACCTACCTGAATTTACCGAAAGAGCAGGGGCGGTTTCTTCATTAGGGCGATTGGGCGACGCACCACCAATGTCTTTCAACCACAGAGTTACGCTAGCCGTCACTGTGCCTCTGGATATAGTCCAATCAGCGTCATGTCACGTTCTGTGGAGTACCGCCTCTTTTTTGGCGATTTCACTCGGCTGAGAATCGCCCAGAGTGTTCCCATAGACTTACATTCAAAGATGTTTTTTTTCGAACGGCGGGCGCTGCAATGCATTCTCTATGGCTTCCGGGAGGGCTCGCACTAACGTGCTTACGTCATCATACGTAAGCACGTTTCAGTCAACAATATTATTTGTCGCCACCTAGTGGAATCTTTAATAAAATAAACTATGAGTGGATTGTAATAATAGTGAGTATAGAAACAAACAAAATGTATTGTAAGAGTCACTTTATTTTTCATTAATATTAAGAAGTGAAGTTGCCTTTACATGCTTAAGCTGTTAATTTATCCATTGCATGGGTTGACCTTATCCTTACCAATCATCCAGACATTTGCCCCCCTGAGAGATTTTGCAGGAGCCGCCACTGCGAAAGACCGTTGGGGTAAGTGCTGTCAGTGAGTAGCAGCACCTGTGAAGACAAAGATCCCCCTTGCATTGCCACCCCCTCCACTGCGTCGGCGGGGTGATCAGCACCACGCCCGGCCGCTCTGTCTCCCTGGTGGCAAAGTTTACCGCACATCGCACCGGGGACTCGCTTGAGGCCGATTCAACCTTGGGGAGCCCCAGGGCCGGTTCAGTAACAACAGTTGATGTACAATTACCACAGCCGGCAGAACGACCGCGCACTGTGTGTGTGGCGCAGCGCTTAGCGTTCTGTGTGTGTGTGAGTGGTGGCACAGTGGTTAGCGCTGTGTGTGTGTGAGTGGTGGCACAGTGGTTAGCATGTGTGTGTGTGAGTGGTGGCACAGTGGTTAGCACTGTGTGTGTGTGAGTGGTGGCACAGTGGTTAGCACTGTGTGTGTGGCACAGCAGTTAGCGTTCTGTGTGTGTGTGAGTGGTGGCACAGTGGTTAGCGCTGTGTGTGTGGCACAGCAGTTAGCGTTCTGTGTGTGTGTGAGTGGTGGCACAGTGGTTAGCGTTCTGTGTGTGAGTGGTGGCACAGCAGTTAGCATTCTGTTGTGTGAGTGGTGGCACAGCAGTTAGCGTTCTGTGTGTGGAGTGGTGGCACAGCAGTTAGCGTTCTGTGTGTGTGAGTGGTGGCACAGCAGTTAGCGTTGTGTGTGTGTGAGTGGTGGCACAGTAGTTAGCGTTCTGTGTGTGTGAGTGGTCACAGTGGTTAGCGTTCTGTGTGTGTGAGTGGTGGCACAGCAGTTAGCGTTCTGTGTGTGTGAGTGGTGGCACAGCAGTTAGCGTTCTGTGTGTGAGTGGTGGCACAGTAGTTAGCGTTCTGTGTGTGTGAGTGTGTGGCACAGTGGTTAGCGTTCTGTGTGTGTGAGTGGTGGCACAGTGGTTAGCGTTCTGTGTGTGTGTGAGTGGTGGCACAGCAGTTAGCGTTTGTGTGTGTGAGTGGTGGCACAGCAGTTAGTGTTCTGTGTGTGTGAGTGGTGGCACAGCGGTTAGCGTTCTGTGTGTGTGAGTGGTGGCACAGCAGTAGCGTTCTGTGTGTGTGAGTGGTGGCACACGGTTAGCGCTGTGTTGTGAGTGGTGGCACAGCAGTTAGCGTTCTGTGTGTGGGAGTTTTCGTGTGTTGACTGACTCTCTGTGTCGTTTTACATAACATATCGATACTTTGCTAGGTTATTTAATTTTAGTGTGTCTCTTTCTCCCCCTAAGCCTGCTCACTCCTTTTTGTTGTACTCATTGACATGTACATTTTGTCTCTAACCCCTCCCTCTTGCTGCCTCCGCCCCCCTCTGTCTATTAAGGCCTCGCCACAGAGACGATCACCCCTCTCTGTACCTGTGTTGCCCGCTCTGTGTATCTTGGTGATATCTGTCTGCTAATATGTCTGTCTATAGTTTTTTCTGGTTAGATTTTATGTCGCTATTTCATTACACCTGATGATGATTGCTTGTGTTGCAATCGAAACGTCGTATGCTATTATTTAATTTATTATTTTTTCTTTATACGTCACTTTAGCGAAAGAACCAAATAATAATAATTATGAAGTATTCGACCAAGAGTCAACCACAAGAATAAAAAAGGCGAAACCGGTCAATCACCCATAACCAAGATAAAATGTATCCCACAGAGAGAGAGAGAGAGAGCCTCTGTGAACACTGCTACAGACATAGCTTGAGTCACTTACAGAATCAGAACTACACAAGTGGTACGGTATCAAGCCATGAGAGGTAAAATAATCTTCTTGGTTCTTTCGGTAAAGTCACGTAGAATAATAAAATAATAATAAAACATAATAAAATAATAAACATGAAACATAATAAAATAATAAAAATAAAACATAATAAATAATAAAATAAAACATAATAAAATTATAAATATAAAATAATAATAATACAAATAAAACATAATAAAATTAAAAATAAACATAGTAACATTTCGATTTGAAGCTTTCGTGACTGCAAGGATTCCTACTCTAGTTTTTTCGGTAAAGTCACCATGTAGGTAAAAATGAAATAAAAATTTAAAAAAATAAAAGAATAAAAATCACGACGTTTCGGAGGCTGTATACAGCAATCTGGCTGTGACGGTCCCACCTGATGACGGAGACTTGTGTTGCCTCCGAAAGTCGTGATTCTTATTCCTTTATTTTTTTAATTTTTATTTCATTTTTACCTACGTGACTTTACCGAAAAAACTAAGAGTATTTATTATTTTATACAAATTTCAAAACCCGACATATACAACAACAAGGGAGGTGGGGAGGTAGCGTACTTGGGCGTTGGGTTGCCATGAGCCTCACACTACATGACGATCTCGCCCTGCGGGTCCACTATGTAATCCTCCGGCGAATACCGGGTGATGAACGGAGGGCGAGTACCTGCCAGAGATTGATGGGTTAACAAAGCTGTGGCTGCAGCAGCGGCAATAGCAGATTCACACAAACACAGCCAATTCGCGCGGCTTTACGATTTTCAATCAACATGCTAATCTCTCACCAACATGCCAATTTGCACCTGGCAGCCCTTTGATTGGTGGAATACCAACCCCAGTCGGTTTGCTGCCCACCACTTGCATTGCCATTGGCTGCTGACATTTGGGCGACGCCCATTTGAAACCCTTACAAACAGTTTGCCTTGGAAGCTAACCCTCCTTATCCTGAAGACGACCGCTTGTGTTGCGATCGAAACATCGTAAAATTTCGATTTAAAGCTTTCGTGACTGCAGGGATTCATCTTCTTGGTTCTTTCGGTAAAGTCACGTAGAATGGAAGTAATAAAATAATACAAAAACATAATAAAATAATTCTCACGACGTTTCGGCCACAACACAAGCAGCCGTCCTCAGGTGTAGAACAGGTCTGTCGAGAAGACATTCAGACTCTGTCTTCTCGACAGACCTGTTCTACACCTGAGGACGGCTGCTTGCGTTGTGGCCGAAACGTCGTGAGAATTATTTTGTTTTATTTTATTATTTTTTATTTCCATTCTACGTGACTTTACCGAAAGAACCAAGAAGATGAAACGTCGTAGTTTAAGTTTTTTGCTATTTTCTTTGAACATATCTACGCGACTTTACCGAAAACCCCAAAGAATATGAATTCCTGCAGTCACGAAAGCTTTAAGTCAAGATTTAGTTGATAGTCTTTAGTGGACGATTTGGTGGTGTAGCGTTGAGAGGGGGCATCGTCTCAAGGGGGGTGGCGGTGCAGTTTGCTACTCACGGTCACGGGGCAGGGCATGGCGGTGGTCACCCAGCACAGCCAACAACAACGACGCCAGAAGAAGGGCGGTGATGGGGAAGGCCTCCATCAGGGGGGGGGGGGGGACAGATGGTCAGACCGGGGGCTTCCTTCACTTGGCTAGGAGGAGGGCGTAGAAGGGAGGGAGCAGAGTAGGAGGGGAGCAGGAGGAATTAGAAGCATTTAAACTGCAAGAGGATGAATCCAAAGCGCTATAAAGCTCTTTTTCACACATGTCCAGCTGGGACACTGGGTCAGAACGTGACAACAAACACAATACAACAACACGGTGTGAGTGCAGAGTACAGTAAGAGTAAACAAATCACTTTACAAATATCTACATGTACATTAAAGGCAAAGTTGTGAATATTATGTGTCTGTTCAAAATGTTTAGCGTATTTCCCGACATGCAACGAACTGGAAATTTGCCATGTGGGTACTTTCCAGACTGTACACCATGAACCAATTATAAAAAATACACTTTTTTGGGGGGGGAGCTCAATAATGCAGATATTTTTTTGTACAGCAAGTGAACTGTGACGTCACATCTGTCACGTGACCCACGCGTGTGTAGTGTAGTGGTCAGCGCTACGCCGCGCTACGAACCCGGCGACCCGAGTTCGATTCCCGCACGGCCACCAGCGGTGACGATTATTTGAACCGGTCCTGGGCCTCCCCTAGGTCGACTCAGCCTCAAACGAGTAACTGGTGTGTGTGTGAACATCGCCACTGGGGAGACAAAGGCGGCCGGGTGTGGTGAATCCAAGTCCCGGGCGAAGCCGGGGAAGTCCAGCTAGTATACTAATAAAACTAGCCAATGTTTGATGTTGCAGTATAGACAAAACACGGTACTCGAAACGCATTTTTATAAATGCTGAGGGAAAAACCGGAGGACCCGGAGTAAATTCCATGTGACCACGGGGAGTGAGGCACGTCAACTCCAGATATACAGCAGGTAGTGTCAGTATCAAACCCACGACCTCCAGTACACCGGGTGACAACCGTGCCAGGTTACACATTCCTGCGGAGGGAGCTGGTAGGAACGTCGGGTTGCTCGGTCAATGGCCTGCAGGGTCAACGGCCAGGGCAATGTGGTGTATTCCGCAAATATGCCCGACTGCGAGGGTGGGCACAAGCCGGCGTGAGTAGGTGAAACGTTGAGTTTTATAAGGGCACCACGGGGTGACCAGCCCCTCACCACCCAGCCCCACCCCTCCCACCCCCACC
>NW_026891926.1:0-5746 GCF_015708825.2 Lethenteron reissneri
GGTCATAGGCAGCATTCCTCCTCCAAACACGGCGAGTTGAGTTGATGCCAAAGCGCTCCATTTTGGTCTAAACTGACCACAACACTTTCACCCAGTTGTCCTTTGAATCATTCAGATGTTAATTGGCAAACTTCAGACGCGCATGTATATGTGCTTTCTTGAGCAGGGGGACCTTGCGGGCGCTGCAGGATTTCAGTCCTTCACGTCGTAGTGTGTTACCAACTGTTTTCTTGGTGACTATGGTCCCAGCTGCCTTGAGATTATTGACAAGATCCTCCCGTGCAGTTCTGGGCTGATTCCTCACCGTTCTCATCATTGCAACTCCACGAGGTGAGATCTTGCATGGAGCCCCAGGCCGAGGGAGATTGACAGTTCTTGTGTGTCTTCCATTTACGAATAATCACACCAACTGTTGTCACCTTCTCACCAAGCTGCTTGGTGAGGGTCTTGTAGCCCATTCCAGCCTTGTGCAGGTCTACAATCTTGTCCCTGACATCCTTGGAGAGCTCTTTGGTCTTATCCATGGTGGAGAGTTTGGAATCTGATTGATTGCTTCTGTGAACAGGTGTCTTTTATACAGGTAACAAGCTAAGATTAGGAGCACTCCCTTTAAGAGTGTGCTCCTAATCTCAACTCGTTACCTGTATAAAAGACACATGGGAGCCAGAAATCTTTCTGATTGAGAGGGGGTCAAATACTTATTTATGCCATTAAAATGCAAATCAATTTATAACATTTTTGACATGCGTTTTTCTGGATTTTTTTGTTGTTATTTTGTCTCTCACTGTTCAAATAAACATAACATTAAAATTATAGACTGAGCATTTCTTTGTCAGTGGGCAAACGTACAAAATCAGCAGGGGATCAAAATACTTTTTCCCCTCACTGTAAATATTCACGCAGTTTCTATTTTTCATATTTTGTACCAGGCCAAGCCGGCTTGAGCTGCTCTACCGCTCTTGTTCTCAGAAGCTACCTGCCCACAACGCAAGGTGAGGTTTTGTGAACTTGCGTGTGAATGTGTTGCCTTAAAACTTTCGTGACTGCTGGAATTCATATTCTTGGTTCTTTCGGTAAAGTCACTTAGACAGAAAATTAAATAAAAATAACAGATGATGAAATAAAAATTATTAAATTGTAAATAAAGAGAAAAAACACGATGTTTCGATCGCAACACAAGTGGTCTTTATTTTATTTAATTTTATTATCTATTATTGATATTTTCTATCTACGTAACTTTACCGAAAGAACCAAGAATACGTGTGGTAATGTGTATCGGTCAAAGACGCTAAACGCGTACTGATGTTGACTCTAAATGTGGAGGGGAAACCCGGGAGATCCGGAGGAAAATCCACGCGACCACGGAGAGAGAGACACGCAAACTCCAAATATACAGCGGCAGGCGTCAGGGCCGGGATCGAACCCACGACTTCCTGCATACCAGGTGAGGTAGTTAACATCTCACCACGGAGAGAGAGACACACAAACTCCAGTTAGCCTCGGCTATGTTGATTGATCCTCAATTAATTACTTGCTGGAGTGAGGAATCATTTATTCTGAGCAGATGAAGGTGGCCAGGCATGGTTCTGGTCAAACCACCACCTGTTAACCATGCCAGTGTGTGACAGTGTCAAGTTTGTGTTTGCAGTAAAGTCTATTAACTCTGTTGAACACGGAGGTTATATCAAAACAATAGTTTATTTTTGTTTCCCTCTGGAAGCACATGCAGCTCAATTCAGATCTGTTCATCCCAGCATTCAAGGACATCTAAGTTGTGATTGAACGTTAATTTATGCATTTCTGCATAGCACAAATAGAATTGTTTTCAACACCCTTTGCAATGTCAGCTGAATTTAGCTTTTATACATATTCCTTTTGTAGCCAGACAGCCGAAATTGTGTGCTCGGAGTTTTGGGTTAACATTCATTTTTAAGATACGAGGGCTCCCAGGCATATTTATGACCACTTGCCCTCTCATTGTGTGCCATCACAGCCCGTGTGATGAATTTGAGAAACGTTTTTACATCATGAATATATGAATAAGTATAGACGTGTAAGTCACGTGTGACTGTACGTATGCGTTCTTCTGTGCCTCGATACCGGAGTGGATATATTCTTAGGTTTTTTTCGGTAAAGTCACGTAGGTAAAAAATGTAAATTAATAAAAGTAAATAAAACAAATTAAAAAATTGACGACGTTTCGGAAGCAACACAAGCCTCCGTCTTCAGGTGGAAACGTCACAGCCACGACAGCTGTATTTTTTTTGTATTTTTTTTTTTACTTGATACAGCTGTCGTGGCTATGACGGTTCCACCTGAAGACGGAGGCTTGTGTTGCTTCCGAAACGTCGTGAATTTTTTTATTTGTTTTATTTTACTTTTAATTAAAATGTTTTACCTGCGTGACTTTACCGAAAAAACCTAAGAATATGAATCCTTGCAGTCACGAAAGCTTCAAATCTAGAATGGTGTGGACATTCCTATTATCTGTCTGCAGCTGACGCTTCCTTCGACGCTTCCTCTGCAGAATTGGTCTAATGGAGCAAAGGCAGTCAGCACAGCTCGGTACGGCAAGGCAACAATGCGACCAGAGTGCATACAGCACGGATCGCACTGGAAATTTGACACAGCACCAGAGAACACACACAGGAGAGAAACCCTTCAAGTGCAGTGTGTGGGAAGGCATTTTCACAGTCATAGCATCTTGAAAATCACCAGAGAACACACACAGGAGAGAAACCCTTCAGGTGCTTTCTGTGCGGGAAAACGTTTGCAAAGTCACAAACTCTTCAAAGACACCAGAGAACACACACGGGAGAGAAACCCTTCAAGTGCAGTGTGTGTGGGAAGGCATTTTCACAGTCACATAATCTTGTAATACACCAGAGAACACACACTGGAGTGAAACCTTTCAGGTGCACGATTTGCGGGAAGGCGTTTGCACAAGCATCCGTTGTTCAGGCCCACCAGAGAACACACACAGGAGAGAAACCCTTCAAGTGCACTGTGTGTGGGAAGGCATTTTGTCAGTCATCTACTCTTAAAAATCATCAGAGAACACACACAGGAGAGAAACTCTTCAAGTGCACTGTGTGTAGCAAGGCATTTTCACAGTCACCTGCTCTTAAAAATCACCAGAGAACACACACGGGAGAGAAACCCTTCAGGTGCTTTCTTTGCGGTAAGGCGTTTACACGGTCAGAACATCTTCAAAGACACGAGAGAACGCACACGGGAGAGAAACCCTTCAGGTGCACTTGGCGGGAAGGCGTTTGCACGGTCATCAAATCTTCAACGACACCAGAGAACGCACAAGCATCAGAAGATCTGCAAGGAGTGGAGTCTGAAATCAGCTTGTGAAAGTCAAAGTGCTGCAATGAGCCCATCCCTCATCAAACAATAACTGGAGGAAAATCCCAGCTTGGACACTTAAAGGTATCGAGGTGAAATGTGAAGAGGTGATGGTGAAGAGCAAAGAAGTGATGGTGAAGAGTGAAGAAGTGATGGTAAAATGTGAAGATGAAGATTATACTGCAAAATGGGACCTTCACATTGATGGAGGCAACGTGAAGCAGGATGAGAATTCTGACTGTGAGGCAGAGTGAGGCAACTCCCAGCAGTTTGTGGAGGTGGAGGTGTGGGTGGACTTCTTAGAAAACACAAAGTCAAGGTGAGACCCGGTAGATGTGTCAGCTTGAGACGTCGCTCCAATAGATGCTCCTTTGTCACGGGCCTTTAATGAAAATAATGTGAAGTTGAACACTCAGTTCCTGGGTTCAACCTGCAGAGTAAGAGTGAGCGGCCAGTCTTTGTGTTCCCTGTGGGTTGGGTAGATCCCTGTGTTACGATCTAAACTTCCTGATCTACTATTATTTTTGCTACCAACATGACTTTACTGAAAGAACCAAAGAGTATGTGAACAAGAGCCTGTCAGTAGGGGGCGACGATGTTTCATGTCAGTTGTGTAATTTGTCGGTAATGTTGAGAATTTGCTACATTTTGACTCAAGACGCAAGCATGCAATGGCCTACTGGTTTTGAATGACACAATAGTATGTTTTACATCCACTGTTAAGCAGACGGTGCATAATTATTTGAAATAGCTTAACCTGGTGCAGTATATTTCACTGCAGTAATTAAATTTTGTTAAAATGGAAAATGTCTGTCAATGATTTAGAATGAACACTGATTTTGTGTACATGCAACATTTTATTTATGAGGGTCAAACATTGAATAAGTGATGTTAGGACAAAGTTTGTGTTTTTGGAAGTAACCTGTACAGATCACTCAGGTGAGACCCGTGTTCTTGTGATACAGGTCACATGCCCGTTTGCTTTTAAATAAATGTGTGCATCTTTTGATTGAAAGCTTTCGTGACTGCAGTGAACTATTTGTCTTTTGTCAACGTGACAGAATCCTGTGTTGGGATCTTGAGAGATGACGATAGCTGGGGAGGCTTTCATTCAGCCATAGATCAATCACGGCTGACAATGGTCATTCCATTTACGAGACTTTACCCGGTGTAAGAGGCCGGAGTATACCCAAATGCCGTAGTATACCCACAGGCCGTAGTATACCCACAGGTGTAGTATACCCGGGGTCTAAACGGCCTAGGCTAGATTATAGCCGGGTATATTATGGCCTAGGCCAAATGATGCCCCTCTAGGTCAAATCATCATACCCCCGTGATAGTAATGGCGTTGAGCGATATACACGTGAATTACTAAATTTTTCCAACATTTTATTTTAAACTGTAAACACATCGACTTTGACTGCTTCAACCAGAAAAAAACTTTAATAATAACCCCTGAACCCTAAAAATGCTTCAATTGATCAAATTTAGATTCTTACTTCCACGCGTATGCGTTTTAGATATCGATAGAAGTTCGTTGTCGCCTTTTCTCTGTATGGATAATTGCCTTTGAACTTTCACACGGGGCATAGTCTGGCCTGGAGTGGTATGGTCTGGCCCAGTCGAGTTTAAACCCCCAGGGGGTCTAGTTTAGCCTTGGAGACTTCATCCCCCCCCCCCCGGGTATACTCTGGACTGGGCCAAACTATAGGGTTTAATCGGGGCAGGGGTTATTTTAGCCTGTCGGGATGGAACTCACGACCTCCTGTACACCCGGCGAGGTAGTTAACATCTCATAGCCACCGTGATGATGAGATAGACACCGCAAACTCCAAATATACAGCAGCAGGCGTCGCCATGGTCTGGATCGAACCCACGACCTCCTGCGCACCAGGCGAGGTAGTCAACATCTAGCCACCGTGATGATGAGAGAAACACCGCAAACTCCAAGTGTACAGCAGCAGGCATCGTCAGGGTCGTGATGGAACTCACGACCTCCTGTATACCAGGCGAGGTAGTAAACATCTCCTAGCCACCGTGATGATGAGAGACACGCAAACTCCAAATATACAGCAGCAGGCGTAGCCATGGTCTGGATCGAACCCACGACCTCCTGCGCACCAGGCGAGGTAGTCAACATCTCCTAGCCACCGTGATGATGATGAGAGAGACACCACAAACTCAAATATACAGCAGCAGCAGGCGTCAGGGTCGGGATGGAACTCACGACCTCCTGCGCACCAGGCGAGGTAGTTAACATCTAGCCACCGTGGTGATGATGAAAGAGAGAGACACAGACCTCCTGTAGACCAGCCGCGGTAGTCAACATCTCATAGCCACCTGATGATGAGAGAGACACCACAAACTCCAAACATACAGCAGCAGGCGTAGCCAT